>NC_065442.1:1216073-1520091 GCF_024364675.1 Aethina tumida
TTATAAATATATTAATTACCTTACGCTTTGAGGTATTTTGAAGTTGTCGCAGTGCCTGAATTGCATGTTAGAGGAGAAGAGGGGCTGAAATATATATTCAGATTAGAGTTTTCAACAAACTTCTTAAATATCCTAGTATCTTACAGATTAATGTCATTTGAAGTTGTCGCAGTGTCAGAATTGTACGTTGGAGGAGAAGAGGGGCTTAAATATATATTCAGCTTAGATTTTTCAACAAACTTTTTAAATAAATAATTACCTTAAGGTTTGAAGTATTTTGAAGTTGTCACAGAGCCAGAATTGTACGTTGGAGGAGAGCAGGGGCTGAAATATATATTGAGATTAGATTTTTCAACAAACTTTTTAAATATATTACTTACCTTACGGTTTGAGGCATTTTGAAGTTGTCGCAGAGCCAGAATTGTACGTTGGAGGAGAACAGGGGCTACAATATATATTCAGATTAGATTTTTCAACAAACTTCTTAAATATCCTAATTATCTTACAGCTTAATGTCTTTTGAAGGTGTCGCAATGCAAGAATTGTACGTTGAAGAACAGGTTCTAGAATATAAATTCAGATTAGATTTTTCAACAAACTTTATAAATATATTAATTACCTTACGGTTTGAGGTATTTTGAAATTGTCGCAGAGCCAGAATTGTACGTTGGAGGAAAACAGGGGCTGAAATATATATTGAGATTAGATTTTTCAACAAACTTTTTAAATATATTAATTACCTTACGGTTTGAAATATTTTGAAGTTGTCGCAGAGCCAGAATTGTACGTTGGAGGAGAACAGAGGCTACAATATATATTCAGATTAGATTTTTCAACAAACTTCTTAAATATCCTAGTTATCTTACAGCTTGATGTCTTTTGAAGCTGTCGCAGTGCAAGAATTGTACGTTGAAGAACAGGTTCTACAATATATATTCAGATTAGATTTTTCAAAAAACTTTATAAATATATTAATTACCTTATGGTTTGAGGTATTTTGAAGTTGTCGCAGTGCCTGAATTGCACGTTGGAGGAGAAGATGGGCTGAAATATATATTCAGATTAGATTTTTCCCCAAATTTTTAAATATTTACTTACCTTACGGTTTGAGGTATTTTGAAGTTGTCGCAGAGCCAGAATTGTACATTGGAGGAGAACAGAGGCTCCAATATATATTCAGATTAGAGTTTTCAACAAACTTCAAGATGTCATTTGAAGTTGTCGCAGTGCTAGAATTGCACGTTGAAGAAGAACAGGGTCTACAATATATATTCAGATTAAATTATTCAACAAACTTTATAAATATATTAATTTCCTTACGGTTTGAGGTATTTTGAAATTGTCGCAGTCAGAATTGTACGTTGGAAGAAAACAGGGGCCACAATATATATTCAGATTGGATTTTTCAACAAACTTTATAAATATATTAATTACCTTACGGTTTGAGGTATTTTGAAGTTGTCGCAGTGCCTGAATTGCATGTTGGAGGAGAAGAGGGTCTGAAATATATATTCAGATTAGAGTTTTCAACAAACTTTTTAAATATATTACTTACCTTACGGTTTGAGGTATTTTGAAACCGTCGCTGAGTCAGAATTGTACGTTGGAGGAGAACAGGGGCTACAATATATATTCAGATTAAATATTTCAACAAACTTCTTAATTATCCTAGTTATCTTACAGTTTGATATCTTTTGAAGTTATCGCAGTGCCAGAATTGTACGTTGGAGGAGAAGAGGGGCTACAATATATATTCAGATTAGATTTTTCAACAAACTTATTAATTATCCTAGTTATCTTACAGTTTGATATCCTTTGAAGTTGTCGCAGTGCCAGAATTGTACGTTGGAGGAGAACAGGGGCTACAATATATATTCAGATTGGATTTTTCAACAAACTTTATAAATATATTAATTACCTTACGATTTGAGGTATTTTGAAGTTGTCGCAGTGCCTGAATTGCATGTTGGAGGAGAAGAGGTTCTGAAATATATATTCAGATTAAATTTTTCAACAAATTTTATAAATATATTAATTTCCTTACGGTTTGAGGTATTTTGAAATTGTCGCAGAATCAGAATTGTACGATGGAGGAGAACAGGGGCTACAATATATATTCAGATTAGATTTTTCAATAAACTTTATAAATATATTAATTACCTTACGGTTTGAGGTATTTTGAAGTTGTCGCAGTGCCAGAATTGTACGTTGGAGGAGAAGAGGGGCTGAAATATATATTCAACCAACTATTTAAATATATTAGTTACCTTACGGTTTGAGGTATTTTGAAATTGTCGCAGGGCTCGGATTGTACGTTGGAAGGAAACAGGGGCTACAATATATATTCAGATTGGATTTTTCAACAAACTTTATAAATATATTAATTACCTTATGGTTTGAGGAATTTTGAAGTTGTCGCAGTGCCTGAATTGCACGTTGGAGGAGAAGAGGGGCTGAAATATATATTCAGATTAGATTTTTCCCCAAATTTTTAAATATTTACTTACTTTAAGGTTTGAGGTATTTTGAAGTTGTGGCAGAGCCAGAATTGTACGTTGGAGGAGAAGAGGAGCTGAAATATATATTCAAATTAGATTTTTCAACCAACTTTTTAAATATATTACTTACCTTACGGTTTGAGGCATTTTGAAGTTGTCGCAGAGCCAGAATTGTACGTTGTAGGAGAAAAGGGGCTACAATATATATTCAAATTAGATTTTTCAACAAACTATAAAAATATTAATTACCTTACGGTTTGAGGTATTTTGAAGTTGTCGCAGTGCCAGAATTGTACGTTGGAGGAAAACAGGGGCTGAAATATATTGAGATTAGATTTTTCAACAAACTTTATAAATATATTAATTACCTTACGGTTTGAAGTATTTTGAAGTTGTCGCAGAGCCACAATTGTACGTTGGAGGAGAACAGGGGCTACAATATATATTCAGATTAGATTTTTCAACAAACTTCTTAAATATCCTAGTTATCTTACAGCTTGATGTCTTTTGAAGCTGTCGCAGTGTAAGAATTGTACGTTGAAGAACAGGTTCTACAATATAAATTCAGATTAGATTTTTCAACAAACTTCATAAATATATTAATTACCTTACGGTTTGAAGTATTTTGAAGTTGTCGCAGAGCAAGAATTGTACGTTGTAGAAGAACAGGTGCTAAAATATAAATTCAAATTAGATTTCCCAAAAACTTTTAAAATATATTAATTACCTTACGGTTTGAGGTATTTTGAAATTGTTGCAGAGTCAGAATTGCATGTTGGAGGAGAAGAGGGGCTGAAATATATAATCAGATTAGAGTTTTCAACAAACTTCAAAATGTCTTTTGAAGTTGACGCAATGCTAGAATTGCACGTTGAAGAAGAACAGGGTCCACAATATATAATCAGATTAGATTTTTCAACAAACTTTATAAATATATTAATTACCTTACGGTTTGAGGTATTTTGAAATTGTCGCAGAGCCAGAATTGAACGTTGGAGGAAAACAGGGGCTGAAATATATTTTGAGTTTAGATTTTTCAACAAACTTTTTAAATATATTAATTACCTTACGGTTTGAAATATTTTGAAGTTGTCGCAGTGTCAGAATTGTACGTTGGAGGAGAAGAGGGGCTTAAATATATATTCAGCTTAGATTTTTCAACAAGCTTTATGAATATATCAATAACCTTACGGTTTGAGGTATTTTGAAGTTTTCGCAGTGCCTGAATTGCATGTTGGAGGAGAAGAGGGTCTGAAATATATATTGAGATTAGATTTTTCAACAAACTTTTTAAATATATTAATTTCCTTACGATTTGAAGTATTTTGAAGTTGTCGCAGTGCCTGAATTGTACGTTGGAGGGGCTGAGATTAGATTTTTCAACAATCTTTTTAAATATATTACTTACCTTACGGTTTAAGGCATTTTGAAGTTGTCGCAGAGCCAGAACTGTACGTTGGAGGAGAACAGGGGCTACAATATATATTCAGATTAGATTTTTCAACAAACTTTATAAATATATTAATTACCTTACGGTTTGAGGTATTTTGAAGTTGTCGCAGTGTCTGAATTACATGTTGGAGGAGAAGAGGGGCTGAAATATATATATATATATTTCAGCCCCTCTTCTCCTCAGATTAGAGTTTTCAACAAACTTTTTAAATATATTACTTACCTTACGGTTTGAGGTATTTTGAAATTGTCGCAGGGCCAGGATTATACGTTGTAAAAAAACAGGGGCTACAAATATATATTCAGATTAGATTTTTCAACAAACTTTTTAAATATATTAGTTACCTTACGGTTTGAGGTATTTTGAAATTGTCGCAGGGCCCGGATTGTACGTTGGAAGAAAACAGGGGCTACAATATATATTCAGATTGGATTTTTCAACAAACTTTATAAATATATTAATTACCTTACGCTTTGAGGTATTTTGAAGTTGTCGCAGTGCCTGAATTGCATGTTAGAGGAGAAGAGGGGCTGAAATATATATTCAGATTAGAGTTTTCAACAAACTTCTTAAATATCCTAGTTATCTTACAGTTTAATGTCATTTGAAGTTGTCGCAGTGTCAGAATTGTACGTTGGAGGAGAAGAGGGGCTTAAATATATATTCAGCTTAGATTTTTCAACAAGCTTTATGAATATATCAATAACCTTACGTACGTACGTTGGAGGAGAAGAGGGTCTGAAATATATATTCAGATTAGAGTTTTCAACAAACTTTTTAAATATATTACTTACCTTACGGTTTGAGGTATTTTGAAATTGTCGCAGGGCCAGGATTATACGTTGTAAAAAAAAGGGGCTACAATATATATTCAGATTAGATTTTTCAACAAACTTTTTAAATATATTAGTTACCTTACGGTTTGAGGTATTTTGAAATTGTCGCAGGGCCCGGATTGTACGTTGGAAGAAAACAGGGGCTACAATATATATTCAGATTGGATTTTTCAACAAACTTTATAAATATATTAATTACCTTACGCTTTGAGGTATTTTGAAGTTGTCGCAGTGCCTGAATTGCATGTTAGAGGAGAAGAGGGGCTGAAATATATATTCAGATTAGAGTTTTCAACAAACTTCTTAAATATCCTAGTATCTTACAGATTAATGTCATTTGAAGTTGTCGCAGTGTCAGAATTGTACGTTGGAGGAGAAGAGGGGCTTAAATATATATTCAGCTTAGATTTTTCAACAAACTTTTTAAATAAATAATTACCTTACGGTTTGAAGTATTTTGAAGTTGTCACAGAGCCAGAATTGTACGTTGGAGGAGAGCAGGGGCTGAAATATATATTGAGATTAGATTTTTCAACAAACTTTTTAAATATATTACTTACCTTACGGTTTGAGGCATTTTGAAGTTGTCGCAGAGCCAGAATTGTACGTTGGAGGAGAACAGGGGCTACAATATATATTCAGATTAGATTTTTCAACAAACTTCTTAAATATCCTAATTATCTTACAGCTTAATGTCTTTTGAAGGTGTCGCAATGCAAGAATTGTACGTTGAAGAACAGGTTCTAGAATATAAATTCAGATTAGATTTTTCAACAAACTTTATAAATATATTAATTACCTTACGGTTTGAGGTATTTTGAAATTGTCGCAGTCAGAATTGTACGTTGGAAGAAAACAGGGGCCACAATATATATTCAGATTGGATTTTTCAACAAACTTTATAAATATATTAATTACCTTACGGTTTGAGGTATTTTGAAGTTGTCGCAGTGCCTGAATTGCATGTTGGAGGAGAAGAGGGTCTGAAATATATATTCAGATTAGAGTTTTCAACAAACTTTTTAAATATATTACTTACCTTACGGTTTGAGGTATTTTGAAACCGTCGCTGAGTCAGAATTGTACGTTGGAGGAGAACAGGGGCTACAATATATATTCAGATTAAATATTTCAACAAACTTCTTAATTATCCTAGTTATCTTACAGTTTGATATCTTTTGAAGTTATCGCAGTGCCAGAATTGTACGTTGGAGGAGAAGAGGGGCTACAATATATATTCAGATTAGATTTTTCAACAAACTTATTAATTATCCTAGTTATCTTACAGTTTGATATCCTTTGAAGTTGTCGCAGTGCCAGAATTGTACGTTGGAGGAGAACAGGGGCTACAATATATATTCAGATTGGATTTTTCAACAAACTTTATAAATATATTAATTACCTTACGATTTGAGGTATTTTGAAGTTGTCGCAGTGCCTGAATTGCATGTTGGAGGAGAAGAGGTTCTGAAATATATATTCAGATTAAATTTTTCAACAAATTTTATAAATATATTAATTTCCTTACGGTTTGAGGTATTTTGAAATTGTCGCAGAATCAGAATTGTACGATGGAGGAGAACAGGGGCTACAATATATATTCAGATTAGATTTTTCAATAAACTTTATAAATATATTAATTACCTTACGGTTTGAGGTATTTTGAAGTTGTCGCAGTGCCAGAATTGTACGTTGGAGGAGAAGAGGGGCTGAAATATATATTCAACCAACTATTTAAATATATTAGTTACCTTACGGTTTGAGGTATTTTGAAATTGTCGCAGGGCTCGGATTGTACGTTGGAAGGAAACAGGGGCTACAATATATATTCAGATTGGATTTTTCAACAAACTTTATAAATATATTAATTACCTTATGGTTTGAGGAATTTTGAAGTTGTCGCAGTGCCTGAATTGCACGTTGGAGGAGAAGAGGGGCTGAAATATATATTCAGATTAGATTTTTCCCCAAATTTTTAAATATTTACTTACTTTAAGGTTTGAGGTATTTTGAAGTTGTGGCAGAACCAGAATTGTACGTTGGAGGAGAAGAGGAGCTGAAATATATATTCAAATTAGATTTTTCAACCAACTTTTTAAATATATTACTTACCTTACGGTTTGAGGCATTTTGAAGTTGTCGCAGAGCCAGAATTGTACGTTGTAGGAGAAAAGGGGCTACAATATATATTCAAATTAGATTTTTCAACAAACTATAAAAATATTAATTACCTTACGGTTTGAGGTATTTTGAAGTTGTCGCAGTGCCAGAATTGTACGTTGGAGGAAAACAGGGGCTGAAATATATTGAGATTAGATTTTTCAACAAACTTTATAAATATATTAATTACCTTACGGTTTGAAGTATTTTGAAGTTGTCGCAGAGCCACAATTGTACGTTGGAGGAGAACAGGGGCTACAATATATATTCAGATTAGATTTTTCAACAAACTTCTTAAATATCCTAGTTATCTTACAGCTTGATGTCTTTTGAAGCTGTCGCAGTGTAAGAATTGTACGTTGAAGAACAGGTTCTACAATATAAATTCAGATTAGATTTTTCAACAAACTTCATAAATATATTAATTACCTTACGGTTTGAAGTATTTTGAAGTTGTCGCAGAGCAAGAATTGTACGTTGTAGAAGAACAGGTGCTAAAATATAAATTCAAATTAGATTTCCCAAAAACTTTTAAAATATATTAATTACCTTACGGTTTGAGGTATTTTGAAATTGTTGCAGAGTCAGAATTGCATGTTGGAGGAGAAGAGGGGCTGAAATATATAATCAGATTAGAGTTTTCAACAAACTTCAAAATGTCTTTTGAAGTTGACGCAATGCTAGAATTGCACGTTGAAGAAGAACAGGGTCCACAATATATAATCAGATTAGATTTTTCAACAAACTTTATAAATATATTTATTACCTTACGGTTTGAGGTATTTTGAAATTGTCGCAGAGCCAGAATTGAACGTTGGAGGAAAACAGGGGCTGAAATATATTTTGAGTTTAGATTTTTCAACAAACTTTTTAAATATATTAATTACCTTACGGTTTGAAATATTTTGAAGTTGTCGCAGTGTCAGAATTGTACGTTGGAGGAGAAGAGGGGCTTAAATATATATTCAGCTTAGATTTTTCAACAAGCTTTATGAATATATCAATAACCTTACGGTTTGAGGTATTTTGAAGTTTTCGCAGTGCCTGAATTGCATGTTGGAGGAGAAGAGGGTCTGAAATATATATTGAGATTAGATTTTTCAACAAACTTTTTAAATATATTACTTACCTTACGGTTTAAGGCATTTTGAGGTTGTCGCAGAGCCAGAACTGTACGTTGGAGGAGAACAGGGGCTACAATATATATTCAGATTAGATTTTTCAACAAACTTTATAAATATATTAATTACCTTACGGTTTGAGGTATTTTGAAGTTGTCGCAGTGTCTGAATTACATGTTGGAGGAGAAGAGGGGCTGAAATATATATATATATATTTCAGCCCCTCTTCTCCTCAGATTAGAGTTTTCAACAAACTTTTTAAATATATTACTTACCTTACGGTTTGAGGTATTTTGAAATTGTCGCAGGGCCAGGATTATACGTTGTAAAAAAACAGGGGCTACAAATATATATTCAGATTAGATTTTTCAACAAACTTTTTAAATATATTAGTTACCTTACGGTTTGAGGTATTTTGAAATTGTCGCAGGGCCCGGATTGTACGTTGGAAGAAAACAGGGGCTACAATATATATTCAGATTGGATTTTTCAACAAACTTTATAAATATATTAATTACCTTACGCTTTGAGGTATTTTGAAGTTGTCGCAGTGCCTGAATTGCATGTTAGAGGAGAAGAGGGGCTGAAATATATATTCAGATTAGAGTTTTCAACAAACTTCTTAAATATCCTAGTATCTTACAGATTAATGTCATTTGAAGTTGTCGCAGTGTCAGAATTGTACGTTGGAGGAGAAGAGGGGCTTAAATATATATTCAGCTTAGATTTTTCAACAAACTTTTTAAATAAATAATTACCTTACGGTTTGAAGTATTTTGAAGTTGTCACAGAGCCAGAATTGTACGTTGGAGGAGAGCAGGGGCTGAAATATATATTGAGATTAGATTTTTCAACAAACTTTTTAAATATATTACTTACCTTACGGTTTGAGGCATTTTGAAGTTGTCGCAGAGCCAGAATTGTACGTTGGAGGAGAACAGGGGCTACAATATATATTCAGATTAGATTTTTCAACAAACTTCTTAAATATCCTAATTATCTTACAGCTTAATGTCTTTTGAAGGTGTCGCAATGCAAGAATTGTACGTTGAAGAACAGGTTCTAGAATATAAATTCAGATTAGATTTTTCAACAAACTTTATAAATATATTAATTACCTTACGGTTTGAGGTATTTTGAAATTGTCGCAGAGCCAGAATTGTACGTTGGAGGAAAACAGGGGCTGAAATATATATTGAGATTAGATTTTTCAACAAACTTTTTAAATATATTAATTAACTTACGGTTTGAAATATTTTGAAGTTGTCGCAGAGCCAGAATTGTACGTTGGAGGAGAACAGAGGCTACAATATATATTCAGATTAGATTTTTCAACAAACTTCTTAAATATCCTAGTTATCTTACAGCTTGATGTCTTTTGAAGCTGTCGCAGTGCAAGAATTGTACGTTGAAGAACAGGTTCTACAATATATATTCAGATTAGATTTTTCAAAAAACTTTATAAATATATTAATTACCTTATGGTTTGAGGTATTTTGAAGTTGTCGCAGTGCCTGAATTGCACGTTGGAGGAGAAGATGGGCTGAAATATATATTCAGATTAGATTTTTCCCCAAATTTTTAAATATTTACTTACCTTACGGTTTGAGGTATTTTGAAGTTGTCGCAGAGCCAGAATTGTACGTTGGAGGAGAACAGAGGCTCCAATATATATTCAGATTAGAGTTTTCAACAAACTTCAAGATGTCATTTGAAGTTGTCGCAGTGCTAGAATTGCACGTTGAAGAAGAACAGGGTCTACAATATATATTCAGATTAAATTATTCAACAAACTTTATAAATATATTAATTTCCTTACGGTTTGAGGTATTTTGAAATTGTCGCAGTCAGAATTGTACGTTGGAAGAAAACAGGGGCCACAATATATATTCAGATTGGATTTTTCAACAAACTTTATAAATATATTAATTACCTTACGGTTTGAGGTATTTTGAAGTTGTCGCAGTGCCTGAATTGCATGTTGGAGGAGAAGAGGGTCTGAAATATATATTCAGATTAGAGTTTTCAACAAACTTTTTAAATATATTACTTACCTTACGGTTTGAGGTATTTTGAAACCGTCGCTGAGTCAGAATTGTACGTTGGAGGAGAACAGGGGCTACAATATATATTCAGATTAAATATTTCAACAAACTTCTTAATTATCCTAGTTATCTTACAGTTTGATATCTTTTGAAGTTATCGCAGTGCCAGAATTGTACGTTGGAGGAGAAGAGGGGCTACAATATATATTCAGATTAGATTTTTCAACAAACTTATTAATTATCCTAGTTATCTTACAGTTTGATATCCTTTGAAGTTGTCGCAGTGCCAGAATTGTACGTTGGAGGAGAACAGGGGCTACAATATATATTCAGATTGGATTTTTCAACAAACTTTATAAATATATTAATTACCTTACGATTTGAGGTATTTTGAAGTTGTCGCAGTGCCTGAATTGCATGTTGGAGGAGAAGAGGTTCTGAAATATATATTCAGATTAAATTTTTCAACAAATTTTATAAATATATTAATTTCCTTACGGTTTGAGGTATTTTGAAATTGTCGCAGAATCAGAATTGTACGATGGAGGAGAACAGGGGCTACAATATATATTCAGATTAGATTTTTCAATAAACTTTATAAATATATTAATTACCTTACGGTTTGAGGTATTTTGAAGTTGTCGCAGTGCCAGAATTGTACGTTGGAGGAGAAGAGGGGCTGAAATATATATTCAACCAACTATTTAAATATATTAGTTACCTTACGGTTTGAGGTATTTTGAAATTGTCGCAGGGCTCGGATTGTACGTTGGAAGGAAACAGGGGCTACAATATATATTCAGATTGGATTTTTCAACAAACTTTATAAATATATTAATTACCTTATGGTTTGAGGAATTTTGAAGTTGTCGCAGTGCCTGAATTGCACGTTGGAGGAGAAGAGGGGCTGAAATATATATTCAGATTAGATTTTTCCCCAAATTTTTAAATATTTACTTACTTTAAGGTTTGAGGTATTTTGAAGTTGTGGCAGAGCCAGAATTGTACGTTGGAGGAGAAGAGGAGCTGAAATATATATTCAAATTAGATTTTTCAACCAACTTTTTAAATATATTACTTACCTTACGGTTTGAGGCATTTTGAAGTTGTCGCAGAGCCAGAATTGTACGTTGTAGGAGAAAAGGGGCTACAATATATATTCAAATTAGATTTTTCAACAAACTATAAAAATATTAATTACCTTACGGTTTGAGGTATTTTGAAGTTGTCGCAGTGCCAGAATTGTACGTTGGAGGAAAACAGGGGCTGAAATATATTGAGATTAGATTTTTCAACAAACTTTATAAATATATTAATTACCTTACGGTTTGAAGTATTTTGAAGTTGTCGCAGAGCCACAATTGTACGTTGGAGGAGAACAGGGGCTACAATATATATTCAGATTAGATTTTTCAACAAACTTCTTAAATATCCTAGTTATCTTACAGCTTGATGTCTTTTGAAGCTGTCGCAGTGTAAGAATTGTACGTTGAAGAACAGGTTCTACAATATAAATTCAGATTAGATTTTTCAACAAACTTCATAAATATATTAATTACCTTACGGTTTGAAGTATTTTGAAGTTGTCGCAGAGCAAGAATTGTACGTTGTAGAAGAACAGGTGCTAAAATATAAATTCAAATTAGATTTCCCAAAAACTTTTAAAATATATTAATTACCTTACGGTTTGAGGTATTTTGAAATTGTTGCAGAGTCAGAATTGCATGTTGGAGGAGAAGAGGGGCTGAAATATATAATCAGATTAGAGTTTTCAACAAACTTCAAAATGTCTTTTGAAGTTGACGCAATGCTAGAATTGCACGTTGAAGAAGAACAGGGTCCACAATATATAATCAGATTAGATTTTTCAACAAACTTTATAAATATATTAATTACCTTACGGTTTGAGGTATTTTGAAATTGTCGCAGAGCCAGAATTGAACGTTGGAGGAAAACAGGGGCTGAAATATATTTTGAGTTTAGATTTTTCAACAAACTTTTTAAATATATTAATTACCTTACGGTTTGAAATATTTTGAAGTTGTCGCAGAGCCAGAATTGTACGTTGGAGGAGAACAGAGGCTACAATATATATTCAGATTAGATTTTTCAACAAACTTCTTAAATATCCTAGTTATCTTACAGCTTGATGTCTCTTGAAGCTGTCGCAGTGCAAGAATTGTACGTTGAAGAACAGGTTCTACAATATATATTCAGATTAGATTTTTCGAAAAACTTTATAAATATATTAATTACCTTATGGTTTGAGGTATTTTGAAGTTGTCGCAGTGCCTGAATTGCACGTTGGAGGAGAAGAGGGGCTGAAATATATATTCAGATTAGATTTTACCCCAAATTTTTAAATATTTACTTACCTTACGGTTTGAGGTATTTTGAAGTTGTCGCAGAGCCAGAATTGTACGTTGGAGGAGAACAGAGGCTACAATATATATTCAGATTAGATTTTTCAACAAACTTCTTAAATTTCCTAGTTACCTTACAGCTTGATGTCTTTTGAAGCTGTCGCAGTGCAAGAATTGTACGTTGATGAACAGGTTCTACAATATATATTCAGATTAGAGTTTTCAACAAACTTCAAAATGTCTTTTGAAGTTGTCGCAGTGCTAGAATTGCACGTTGAAGAAGAACAGGGTCTACAATATATATTCAGATTAAATTTTTCAACAAACTTTATAAATATATTAATTTCCTTACGGTTTGAGGTATTTTGAAATTGTCGCAGTCAGAATTGTACGTTGGAAGAAAACAGGGGCCACAATATATATTCAGATTGGATTTTGAACAAACTTTATAAATATATTAATTACCTTACGGTTTGAGGTATTTTGAAGTTGTCGCAGTGCCTGAATTGCATGTTGGAGGAGAAGAGGGTCTGAAATATATATTCAGATTAGAGTTTTCAACAAACTTTTTAAATATATTACTTACCTTACGGTTTGAGGTATTTTGAAATCGTCGCTGAGTCAGAATTGTACGTTGGAGGAGAACAGGGGCTACAATATATATTCAGATTAAATTTTTCAACAAACTTCTTAATTATCCTAGTTATCTTACAGTTTGATATCTTTTGAAGTTGTCGCAGTGCTAGAATTGCACGTTGAAGAAGAACAGGGTCTACAATATATATTCAGATTAGATTTTTCAACAAACTTATTAATTATCCTAGTTATCTTACAGTTTGATATCTTTCGAAGTTGTCGCAGTGCCAGAATTGTACGTTGGAGGAGAACAGGGGCTACAATATATATTCAGATTGGATTTTTCAACAAACTTTATAAATATATTAATTACCTTACGGTCTGAGGTATTTTGAAGTTGTCGCAGTGCCTGAATTGCATGTTGGAGGAGAAGAGGTTCTGAAATATATATTCAGATTAAATTTTTCAACAAACTTTATAAATATATTAATTTCCTTACGGTTTGAGGTATTTTGAATTTGTCGCAGAATCAGAATTGTACGATGGAGGAGAACAGGGGCTACAATATATATTCAGATTAGATTTTTCAACAAACTTTTTAAATATATTAATTAACTTACGGTTTGAAATATTTTGAAGTTGTCGCAGAGCCAGAATTGTACGTTGGAGGAGAACAGAGGCTACAATATATATTCAGATTAGATTTTTCAACAAACTTCTTAAATATCCTAGTTATCTTACAGCTTGATGTCTTTTGAAGCTGTCGCAGTGCAAGAATTGTACGTTGAAGAACAGGTTCTACAATATATATTCAGATTAGATTTTTCAAAAAACTTTATAAATATATTAATTACCTTATGGTTTGAGGTATTTTGAAGTTGTCGCAGTGCCTGAATTGCACGTTGGAGGAGAAGATGGGCTGAAATATATATTCAGATTAGATTTTTCCCCAAATTTTTAAATATTTACTTACCTTACGGTTTGAGGTATTTTGAAGTTGTCGCAGAGCCAGAATTGTACGTTGGAGGAGAACAGAGGCTCCAATATATATTCAGATTAGAGTTTTCAACAAACTTCAAGATGTCATTTGAAGTTGTCGCAGTGCTAGAATTGCACGTTGAAGAAGAACAGGGTCTACAATATATATTCAGATTAAATTATTCAACAAACTTTATAAATATATTAATTTCCTTACGGTTTGAGGTATTTTGAAATTGTCGCAGTCAGAATTGTACGTTGGAAGAAAACAGGGGCCACAATATATATTCAGATTGGATTTTTCAACAAACTTTATAAATATATTAATTACCTTACGGTTTGAGGTATTTTGAAGTTGTCGCAGTGCCTGAATTGCATGTTGGAGGAGAAGAGGGTCTGAAATATATATTCAGATTAGAGTTTTCAACAAACTTTTTAAATATATTACTTACCTTACGGTTTGAGGTATTTTGAAACCGTCGCTGAGTCAGAATTGTACGTTGGAGGAGAACAGGGGCTACAATATATATTCAGATTAAATATTTCAACAAACTTCTTAATTATCCTAGTTATCTTACAGTTTGATATCTTTTGAAGTTATCGCAGTGCCAGAATTGTACGTTGGAGGAGAAGAGGGGCTACAATATATATTCAGATTAGATTTTTCAACAAACTTATTAATTATCCTAGTTATCTTACAGTTTGATATCCTTTGAAGTTGTCGCAGTGCCAGAATTGTACGTTGGAGGAGAACAGGGGCTACAATATATATTCAGATTGGATTTTTCAACAAACTTTATAAATATATTAATTACCTTACGATTTGAGGTATTTTGAAGTTGTCGCAGTGCCTGAATTGCATGTTGGAGGAGAAGAGGTTCTGAAATATATATTCAGATTAAATTTTTCAACAAATTTTATAAATATATTAATTTCCTTACGGTTTGAGGTATTTTGAAATTGTCGCAGAATCAGAATTGTACGATGGAGGAGAACAGGGGCTACAATATATATTCAGATTAGATTTTTCAATAAACTTTATAAATATATTAATTACCTTACGGTTTGAGGTATTTTGAAGTTGTCGCAGTGCCAGAATTGTAGGTTGGAGGAGAAGAGGGGCTGAAATATATATTCAACCAACTATTTAAATATATTAGTTACCTTACGGTTTGAGGTATTTTGAAATTGTCGCAGGGCTCGGATTGTACGTTGGAAGGAAACAGGGGCTACAATATATATTCAGATTGGATTTTTCAACAAACTTTATAAATATATTAATTACCTTATGGTTTGAGGAATTTTGAAGTTGTCGCAGTGCCTGAATTGCACGTTGGAGGAGAAGAGGGGCTGAAATATATATTCAGATTAGATTTTTCCCCAAATTTTTAAATATTTACTTACTTTAAGGTTTGAGGTATTTTGAAGTTGTGGCAGAGCCAGAATTGTACGTTGGAGGAGAAGAGGAGCTGAAATATATATTCAAATTAGATTTTTCAACCAACTTTTTAAATATATTACTTACCTTACGGTTTGAGGCATTTTGAAGTTGTCGCAGAGCCAGAATTGTACGTTGTAGGAGAAAAGGGGCTACAATATATATTCAAATTAGATTTTTCAACAAACTATAAAAATATTAATTACCTTACGGTTTGAGGTATTTTGAAGTTGTCGCAGTGCCAGAATTGTACGTTGGAGGAAAACAGGGGCTGAAATATATTGAGATTAGATTTTTCAACAAACTTTATAAATATATTAATTACCTTACGGTTTGAAGTATTTTGAAGTTGTCGCAGAGCCACAATTGTACGTTGGAGGAGAACAGGGGCTACAATATATATTCAGATTAGATTTTTCAACAAACTTCTTAAATATCCTAGTTATCTTACAGCTTGATGTCTTTTGAAGCTGTCGCAGTGTAAGAATTGTACGTTGAAGAACAGGTTCTACAATATAAATTCAGATTAGATTTTTCAACAAACTTCATAAATATATTAATTACCTTACGGTTTGAAGTATTTTGAAGTTGTCGCAGAGCAAGAATTGTACGTTGTAGAAGAACAGGTGCTAAAATATAAATTCAAATTAGATTTCCCAAAAACTTTTAAAATATATTAATTACCTTACGGTTTGAGGTATTTTGAAATTGTTGCAGAGTCAGAATTGCATGTTGGAGGAGAAGAGGGGCTGAAATATATAATCAGATTAGAGTTTTCAACAAACTTCAAAATGTCTTTTGAAGTTGACGCAATGCTAGAATTGCACGTTGAAGAAGAACAGGGTCCACAATATATAATCAGATTAGATTTTTCAACAAACTTTATAAATATATTAATTACCTTACGGTTTGAGGTATTTTGAAATTGTCGCAGAGCCAGAATTGAACGTTGGAGGAAAACAGGGGCTGAAATATATTTTGAGTTTAGATTTTTCAACAAACTTTTTAAATATATTAATTACCTTACGGTTTGAAATATTTTGAAGTTGTCGCAGAGCCAGAATTGTACGTTGGAGGAGAACAGAGGCTACAATATATATTCAGATTAGATTTTTCAACAAACTTCTTAAATATCCTAGTTATCTTACAGCTTGATGTCTCTTGAAGCTGTCGCAGTGCAAGAATTGTACGTTGAAGAACAGGTTCTACAATATATATTCAGATTAGATTTTTCGAAAAACTTTATAAATATATTAATTACCTTATGGTTTGAGGTATTTTGAAGTTGTCGCAGTGCCTGAATTGCACGTTGGAGGAGAAGAGGGGCTGAAATATATATTCAGATTAGATTTTACCCCAAATTTTTAAATATTTACTTACCTTACGGTTTGAGGTATTTTGAAGTTGTCGCAGAGCCAGAATTGTACGTTGGAGGAGAACAGAGGCTACAATATATATTCAGATTAGATTTTTCAACAAACTTCTTAAATTTCCTAGTTACCTTACAGCTTGATGTCTTTTGAAGCTGTCGCAGTGCAAGAATTGTACGTTGATGAACAGGTTCTACAATATATATTCAGATTAGAGTTTTCAACAAACTTCAAAATGTCTTTTGAAGTTGTCGCAGTGCTAGAATTGCACGTTGAAGAAGAACAGGGTCTACAATATATATTCAGATTAAATTTTTCAACAAACTTTATAAATATATTAATTTCCTTACGGTTTGAGGTATTTTGAAATTGTCGCAGTCAGAATTGTACGTTGGAAGAAAACAGGGGCCACAATATATATTCAGATTGGATTTTGAACAAACTTTATAAATATATTAATTACCTTACGGTTTGAGGTATTTTGAAGTTGTCGCAGTGCCTGAATTGCATGTTGGAGGAGAAGAGGGTCTGAAATATATATTCAGATTAGAGTTTTCAACAAACTTTTTAAATATATTACTTACCTTACGGTTTGAGGTATTTTGAAATCGTCGCTGAGTCAGAATTGTACGTTGGAGGAGAACAGGGGCTACAATATATATTCAGATTAAATTTTTCAACAAACTTCTTAATTATCCTAGTTATCTTACAGTTTGATATCTTTTGAAGTTGTCGCAGTGCTAGAATTGCACGTTGAAGAAGAACAGGGTCTACAATATATATTCAGATTAGATTTTTCAACAAACTTATTAATTATCCTAGTTATCTTACAGTTTGATATCTTTCGAAGTTGTCGCAGTGCCAGAATTGTACGTTGGAGGAGAACAGGGGCTACAATATATATTCAGATTGGATTTTTCAACAAACTTTATAAATATATTAATTACCTTACGGTCTGAGGTATTTTGAAGTTGTCGCAGTGCCTGAATTGCATGTTGGAGGAGAAGAGGTTCTGAAATATATATTCAGATTAAATTTTTCAACAAACTTTATAAATATATTAATTTCCTTACGGTTTGAGGTATTTTGAATTTGTCGCAGAATCAGAATTGTACGATGGAGGAGAACAGGGGCTACAATATATATTCAGATTAGATTTTTCAATAAACTTTATAAATATATTAATTACCTTACGGTTTGAGGTATTTTGAAGTTGTCGCAGTGCCAGAATTGTACGTTGGAGGAGAAGAGGGGCTGAAATATATATTCAAATTAGATTTTTCAACCAACTTTTTAAATATATTAGTTACCTTACGGTTTGAGGTATTTTGAAATTGTCGCAGGGCCCGGATTGTACGTTGGAAGAAAACAGGGGCCATAATATATATTCAGATTGGATTTTTCAACAAACTTTATAAATATATTAATTACCTTACTCTTTGAGGTATTTTGAAGTTGTCGCAGTGCCTGAATTGCATGTTAGAGGAGAAGAGGGGCTGAAATATATATTCAGATTAGAGTTTTCAACAAACTTCTTAAATATCCTAGTTATCTTACAGTTTAATGTCATTTGAAGTTGTCGCAGTGTCAGAATTGTACGTTGGAGGAGAAGAGGGGCTTAAATATATATTCAGCTTAGATTTTTCAACAAGCTTTATGAATATATCAATAACCTTACGGTTTGAGGTATTTTGAAGTTTTCGCAGTGCCTGAATTGCATGTTGGAGGAGAAGAGGGTCTGAAATATATATTGAGATTAGATTTTTCAACCAACTTTTTAAATATATTAATTTCCTTACGGTTTGAAGTATTTTGAAGTTGTCGCAGTGCCTAAATTGTACGTTGGAGGAGAACAGGGGCTGAGATTAGATTTTTCAACAATCTTTTTAAATATATTACTTACCTTACGGTTTAAGGCATTTTGAAGTTGTCGCAGAGCCAGAATTGTACGTTGGAGGAGAACAGGGGCTACAATATATATTCAGATTAGATTTTTCAACAAACTTTATAAATATATTAATTACCTTACGGTTTGAGGTATTTTGAAGTTATCGCAGTGTCTGAATTGCATGTTGGAGGAGAAGAGGGGCTGAAATATATATATATATATATATATATATATATATATATATATATATATATATATATATTTCAGCCCCTCTTCTCCTCAGATTAGAGTTTTCAACAAACTTTTTAAATATATTACTTACCTTACGGTTTGAGGTATTTTGAAATTGTCGCAGGGCCAGGATTATACGTTGTAAAAAAACAGGGACTACAAATATATATTCAGATTAGATTTTTCAACAATCTTTTTAAATATATTAGTTACCTTACGGTTTGAGGTATTTTGAAATTGTCGCAGGGCCCGGATTGTACGTTGGAAGAAAACAGGGGCTACAATATATATTCAGATTGGATTTTTCAACAAACTTTATAAATATATTAATTACCTTACGCTTTGAGGTATTTTGAAGTTGTCGCAGTGCCTGAATTGCATGTTAGAGGAGAAGAGGGGCTGAAATATATATTCAGATTAGAGTTTTCAACAAACTTTTTAAATAAATAATTACCTTACGGTTTGAAGTATTTTGAAGTTGTCGCAGAGCCAGAATTGTACGTTGGAGGAGAGCAGGGGCTGAAATATATATTGAGATTAGATTTTTCAACAAACTTTTTAAATATATTACTTACCTTACGGTTTGAGGCATTTTGAAGTTGTCGCAGAGCCAGAATTGTACGTTGGAGGAGAACAGGGGCTACAATATATATTCAGATTAGATTTTTCAACAAACTTCTTAAATATCCTAATTATCTTACAGCTTAATGTCTTTTGAAGGTGTCGCAATGCAAGAATTGTACGTTGAAGAACAGGTTCTAGAATATAAATTCAGATTAGATTTTTCAACAAACTTTATAAATATATTAATTACCTTACGGTTTGAGGTATTTTGAAATTGTCGCAAGGCCAGGATTGTACGTTGGAAGAAAACAAGGGCTACAATATTTATTCAGATTGGATTTTTCAACAAGCTTTATAAATATATTAATTACCTTACGGTTTGAGGTATTTTGAAGTTGTCGCAGTGCCAGAATTGTACGTTGGAGGAGAAGAGGGTCTGAAATATATATTCAGATTAGAGTTTTCAACAAACTTTTTAAATATATTACTTACCTTACGGTTTGAGGTATTTTGAAATTGTCGCAGGGCCAGGATTATACGTTGTAAAAAAAAGGGGCTACAATATATATTCAGATTAGATTTTTCAACAAACTTTTTAAATATATTAGTTACCTTACGGTTTGAGGTATTTTGAAATTGTCGCATGGCCCGGATTGTACGTTGGAAGAAAACAGGGGCTACAATATATATTCAGATTGGATTTTTCAACAAACTTTATAAATATATTAATTACCTTACGCTTTGAGGTATTTTGAAGTTGTCGCAGTGCCTGAATTGCATGTTAGAGGAGAAGAGGGGCTGAAATATATATTCAGATTAGAGTTTTCAACAAACTTCTTAAATATCCTAGTATCTTACAGATTAATGTCATTTGAAGTTGTCGCAGTGTCAGAATTGTACGTTGGAGGAGAAGAGGGGCTTAAATATATATTCAGCTTAGATTTTTCAACAAACTTTTTAAATAAATAATTACCTTACGGTTTGAAGTATTTTGAAGTTGTCGCAGAGCCAGAATTGTACGTTGGAGGAGAGCAGGGGCTGAAATATATATTGAGATTAGATTTTTCAACAAACTTTTTAAATATATTACTTACCTTACGGTTTGAGGCATTTTGAAGTTGTCGCAGAGCCAGAATTGTACGTTGGAGGAGAACAGGGGCTACAATATATATTCAGATTAGATTTTTCAACAAACTTCTTAAATATCCTAATTATCTTACAGCTTAATGTCTTTTGAAGGTGTCGCAATGCAAGAATTGTACGTTGAAGAACAGGTTCTAGAATATAAATTCAGATTAGATTTTTCAACAAACTTTATAAATATATTAATTACCTTACGGTTTGAGGTATTTTGAAATTGTCGCAAGGCCAGGATTGCACGTTGGAAGAAAACAAGGGCTACAATATTTATTCAGATTAGATTTTTCAACAAACTTTTTAAATATATTAGTTACCTTACGGTTTGAGGTATTTTGAAATTGTCGCAGGGCCCGGATTGTACGTTGGAAGAAAACAGGGTCTACAATATATATTCAGATTGGATTTTTCAACAAGCTTTATAAATATATTAATTACCTTACGGTTTGAGGTATTTTGAAGTTGTCGCAGTGCCAGAATTGTACGTTGGAGGAGAAGAGGGGCTAAAATATATATTCAAATTAGATTTTTCAACCAACTTTTTAAATATATTACTTACCTTACGGTTTGAGGTATTTTGAAATTGTCGCAGGGCCAGGATTGTACGTTGGAAGAAAACAGGGTCTACAATATATATTCAGATTAGATTTTTCAACAAACTTTTTAAATATATTAATTACTGTTTTGTATGTGCTGGACTAATAAAACTGCCAAGTTTGTGATTTTTCTGTTTATTTTGCTCGAAGCATCTGAACGTTGTGTGTTGCTCTCGAGCTAACTTAAAAGTAAGTAAAAAGGAGGGGGTTGCGCATTAGACGTTGCCAATGTTGACAAATGCTCTAACATGCCGCCCGCCTTGAAAATACAATTTTCAATAGACAAATAATATAATTAATACATTGGAGATCAGAATAGGAGTCATAATAGAAAAGTCAATCACAAGGTAGCGCACACACTTTCGAAATTGCTCGTTTTAGCACACCGGTTCTGCTTTTTACACTCACTACACGCACTTCTCCATCTTCACCAGGATGTAACTCAAGAATGCGTCCCATACGCCACTGTAAAGGGGGCAGTTGATCGTCCTTAATGATGACTAGATGTCATGGTTTGAGGATGTGTTGACCCGCTTGTTTCCATTTCAACCTGGCTTGGAGTTCGGACACGTACTCTTTTTGCCAACGTTGCCAAAAGTGGTGTTTCAGTTGATCCAGTCGCTGGTAATTATTGAGTCGGTTGACAGGAATGTGGGAAAGGACAGGTTCGGGAATTGAAGTTAAACATTTGCCAATTAGAAAATGACCCGGCGTTAGCGGAGATAAATCATCTGGATTTGTTGATAATGGACTTATTGGACGCGAGTTTAAAACTGCTTCAATCTGTGACATTACCGTATAAAACTCTTCAAACATAAACTTATCATTGCCTAATATTCGCCTCAAGTGATGTTTAAAGCTTTTAACACCAGCTTCCCATATACCTCCAAATTTAGGCGATCGCGCAGATTGGTTGTTTGATTTTCGCAGAACTGTTTGATATGAATCTCCTACTTCATCTATTTCCCCGAAACGCTTCACGATTTCATCAGTTTTGTTTACGACTAAACAATTAACTGAATGCCTTTGGTTTTCATTACTATAACCTCCTATAACGATCCACCCAAAGGACGTGTTTTGCAGCATAGGATTATGTTTTCCCAGTGAAATACGCTCAGGCCGTAGAACTTTCCAAAATATGTCGGCACCCAATAGGATGTCGATATCATTGCATATATTGAATGTAGGATCTGCCAACGTAATATGATTTGGAATTGTGAAGTTATACCTTTCCATTGTAGTAGAAGGTATGGGTTCTGTGATTTGATTCATAATGAAACATGAAACGCGATTTTTGAATGAACCGTGAGTAGAAGAAATGTTGACTATCGTTTGATATTGAATCTCCGGTACAGTTTGACCAATACCAGAAATTATAATATTGGTTTTATGTTTATCTAAGTCTAACATTTTAACAGCCCTTTCAGTCACAAATGAACTTTGGGACCCGTTGTCAAGTAGTGCACGTAGAACTTGGTTGTTGCCTTGTGCATCTGTTACATGAATTAAAACCGTGGATAAGTAGACTTGTTTGTGTTCATTTGCCACCGAATGATTAGAAATGGTAACTGGCACTTCAGTATTAGTGACAGTTTCACTGGTAACATGTGTCTCAATATGTAACAAGGTATTGTGCCTTTTGCCACATTTTCGACAACTACGTGAATGGCATGTTTTTGTGTTGTGTCCCTGTCTTAAGCAGTTTAGACACAGCTAGAGCCTTTTAGTTTCTGCAATACGGTCATTTATTGAAAGCCCCTTAAAATTGGTACAGTTGTAAATTGCATGATCCTTTTTACAATAATAACAACTGACCTTGGCAGACACAGTGGTTATATAAGCGTGTGATTTGAATGGTTTGTTCTTTGGCTTTGTAGACCTTTCGTGATCAAGTTTTTCTAAAAGCTCACAACGCCCTTTTAGAAATTTATACATATCCGCCATGTTTGGAATTTGTGCCTTGTTAACGATCTCCCATTCGCGTCGGGTAATATCGTCCATTTTGGTTGCGATTATATAGATTATAAGCATAAACCACGTATCTGTAGATTCGCCTAAAGATTTTAAAGCACGCAAGTTTTTTGTCACAGAATCGTAAAGATCTCGCAATAGAATATGAGATTCTTTTGTAATATTTGGATGATCGAAAATGGCTTTAATATGATTGTGAATTATTAGGGATTTGTTTTCAAACCTTCCAACAATTGCCAAGTAATATCATAATTATATGCGGTAATTTCAATGGACTCGATTATATGAGCAGCATCCCCTTGAAGACACGAGCGCAAATAATAATGTTTTTGAATGTCGGACAATGATTGATTTGCATGTATTAGTGATTTAAATGCATCGCGAAATTCTAGCCAGCCGTCATATTGACCCTTAAAACAAGGTAGACTTATTGTAGGCAATTTTATACCTGTAATTGGATTGCTCGCGACTGTATCTGATGATGACGTATTCGATTGTATTTGATTATTTATGGTATAATCGTTGATTAATCTAGTAATTTTTGTTGTAACGTCATAGAATGAATCTTCAAACACCGCCAATTCAGAACTATCCTCATTATCTTCGAGGTAGTCTATTTCTGTACAAATGGTAGAAAATTCATCTAATATACACGAATGTTTTTCCAAACGAATTCTTAATTGTGCTATTAATTCGTCATTAATGTTTGCGGTGTCTATAGAGTTTACGTAATTTTGCAACCTGGTCAACTTGCCTTTGATTGTACGACGTTTACATTGTAATTTCTTAATGCTTTCAGTAGACATTGTGATCGTTTTGTTTTTCAAATGTAAAGGATTTTTTAAATTGGCAAATGTGCATGCAGGTAGTAGATGGGAAACAAACTTACCGACTCAAGTGGTTGTAGACACGTGTTACGCAGGCCTTTCGACTTGAAACCCCAATGGATATGGACACGTGCAATGCAGGCCCTTTTGACTTGAAACCCTGGTATGTTCTTGAAATGACCTTGATGTTGCTATGATTGTTGATTAGACTTCCCTTTGCTGGAATTCTTCTGGAATCGATGCCAAATCCAAACTTGACTTGCCTGCACTGGTTATTTCAATTGGAACCGTTGCCAATTGAACACTAATTGCTGTTTTCGGTACGACGGAACTTATCGCCACGTATTCTTCTGTGTGTTGAACAGGTGTTTTCCGTTCGCCCTTGCTTCTTGTTGATCTTGTACACGTAAATCCGGCTCGAAGGACCAATGTTTTGTATGTGCTGGACTAATAAAACTGCCAAGTTTGTGATTTTTCTGTTTATTTTGCTCGAAGCATCTGAACGTTGTGTGTTGCTCTCGAGCTAACTTAAAAGTAAGTAAAAAGGAGGGGGTTGCGCATTAGACGTTGCCAATGTTGACAAATGCTCTAACAGTTACCTTACGGTTTGAGGTATTTTGAAATTGTCGCAGGGCCAGAATTGTACGTTGGAAGAAAACAGGGGCTACAAGATATATTCAGATAAGATTTTTCAACAAACTTTATAAATATATTAATTACCTTACGGTTTGAGGTATTTTGATGTTGTCGCAGTGCCTGAATTGCATGTTGGAGGAGAAGAGGGGCTGAAATATATATTCAGATTAGAGTTTTCAACAAACTTCTTAAATATCCTAGTTATCTTACAGTTTGATGTCTTTTGAAGTAGTCGCAGTGCCAGAATTGCATGTTGGAGGAGAAGAGAGGCTGAAATATATATTGAGATTAGATTTTTCAAAAAACTTTTTAAATATATTAATTACCTTACGGTTTGAAGTATTTTGAAGTTGTCGCATTGCCAGAATTGTACGTTGGAGGAGAAGAGGGGCTGAAATATATATTCAAATTAGATTTTTCAACCAACTTTTTAAATATATTAGTTACCTTACGGTTTGAGGTATTTTGAAATTGTCGCAGGGCCAGAATTGTACGTTGGAAGAAAACAGGGGCTACAAGATATATTCAGATAAGATTTTTCAACAAACTTTATAAATATATTAATTACCTTACGGTTTGAAGTATTTTGAAGGTGTCGCAGAGCCAGAATTGTACGTTGGAGAACAGATGCTAAAATATAAATTCAAATTAGATTTTAAAAAAACTTTTAAAATATATTAATTACCTTACGGTTTGAGGTATTTTGAAGTTGTCGCAGAGCCAGAATTGTACGTTGGAGAACAGATGCTAAAATATAAATTCAAATTAGATTTTCCAAAATCTTTTAAAATATATTAATTACCTTACGGTTTGAGGTATTTTGAAATTGTCGCAGGGCCAGAATTGTACGTTGAAGAACAGGGGCTACAATATATATTCAGATAAGATTTTTCAACAAACTTTGTAAATATATTAATTACCTTACGGTTTGAGGTATTTGGAAATTGTCGCAGAGCCAGAATTGTACGTTGGAGGAGAAGAGGGGCTGAAATATATATTCAAATTAGATTTTTCAACCAACTTTTTAAATATATTAGTTACCTTACGGTTTGAGGTATTTTGAAATTGTCGCAGGGCCAGAATTGTACGTTGGAAGAAAACAGGGGCTACAAGATATATTCAGATAAGATTTTTCAACAAACTTTATAAATATATTAATTACCTTACGGTTTGAAGTATTTTGAAGGTGTCGCAGAGCCAGAATTGTACGTTGGAGAACAGATGCTAAAATATAAATTCAAATTAGATTTTAAAAAAACTTTTAAAATATATTAATTACCTTACGGTTTGAGGTATTTTGAAGTTGTCGCAGAGCCAGAATTGTACGTTGAAGAACAGGGGCTACAATATATATTCAGATAAGATTTTTCAACAAACTTTGTAAATATATTAATTACCTTACGGTTTGAGGTATTTGGAAATTGTCGCAGAGCCAGAATTGTACGTTGGAGGAGAACAGGGGCTACAATATATATTTAGATTAGATTTTTCAACAAACTTCTTAATTATCCTAGTTATCTTACAGTTTGATATCTTTTGAAGTTGTCGCAGTGCCAGAATTGTACGTTGGAGTAGAAGAGGGGCTACAATATATATTCAGATTAGATTTTTCAACAAACTTTATAAATATATTAATTACCTTACGTTTGAGGTATTTTGAAGTTGTCGCAGTGCCTGAATTGCATGTTGGAGGAGAAGAGGGGCTGAAATATATATTCAGATTAGAGTTTTCAACAAACTTCTTAAATATCCTAGTTATCTTAGAGTTTGATGTCTTTTGAAGTTGTCGCAGTGCCAGAATTGTACGTTGGAGGAGAACAGGGGCTACAATATATATTCAAATTAGATTTTTCAACAAACTTTATTAATATATTAATTACCTTACGGTTTGAGGTATTTTGAAGTTGTCGCAGTGTCTGAATTGTACGTTGGAGTAGAAGAGGGGCTGAAATATATTTTCAGATTAGAGTTTTCAACAAACTTTTTAAATATCCTAGTTATCTTACAGCTTGATGTCTTTTGAAGTTGTCGCAGTGCAAGAATTGTACGCTGGAGAACAGGGGCTACAATATATATTCAGATAAGATTTTTCAACAAACTTCTTAATTATCTTAGTTATCTTACAGCTTGATATCTTGTCGCAGTGCCTGAATTGCACGTTGGAAGAGAAGAGGGGCTGAAATATATATTCAGATTAGAGTTTTCAACAAACTTTATAAATATATTACTTACCTTACGGTTTGAGGCATTTTGAAGTTGTCGCAGAGCCAGAATTGTACGTTGGAGGAGAACAGGGGCTACAATATATATTCAAATTAGATTTTTCAACAAACTTTATTAATATATTAATTACCTTACGGTTTGAGGTATTTTGAAGTTGTCGCAGTGTCTGAATTGCATGTTGGAGAAGAAGAGGGGCTGAAATATATAATCAGATTAGAGTTTTCAACAAACTTCTTAAATATCCTAGTTATCTTAGAGTTTGATGTCTTTTGAAGTTGTCGCAGTGCCAGAATTGTACGTTGGAGGAGAAGAGGGGCTGAAATATATATTCAGGTTAGAGTTTTCAACAAACTTTTTAAATATATTACTTACTTTACGGTTTGAGGTATTTTGAAATTGTCGCAGAGTCAGAATTGTACGTTGGAGGGGAAGAGGGTCTGATATATATATTCAGATTAGATTTTTCAATAAACTTTATAAATATATTAATTACCTTACGGTTTGAGGTATTTTGAAGTTGTCGCAGTGCCAGAATTGTACGTTGGAGTAGAAGAGGGGCTGAAATATATATTCAAATTAGATTTTTCAACCAACATTTTAAATATATTAGTTACCTTACGGTTTGAGGTATTTTGAAATTGTCGCAGGGCCCGGATTGTACGTTGGAAGAAGACAGGGGCTACAATATATATTCAGATTGGATTTTTCAACAAACTTTATAAATATATTAATTACCTTACGGTTTGAGGTATTTTGAAGTTGTCGCAGTGCCAGAATTGTACGTCGGAGGAGAAGAGGGGCTAAAATATATATTCAAATTAGATTTTTCAACCAACTTTTTAAATATATTAGTTACCTTACGGTTTGAGGTATTTTGAAATTGTCGCAGGGCCCGGATTGTACGTTGGAAGAAAACAGGGGCTACAATATTTATTCAGATTATATTTTTCAACAAATTTTTAAATATATTAGTTACCTTACGGTTTGAAGTATTTTGAAATTGTCGCAGGGCCCGGATTGTACGTTGGAAGAAAACAGGGGCTACAATATTTATTCAGATTGGATTTTTCAACAAACTTTATAAATATATTAATTACCTTACGCATTGAGGTATTTTGAAGTTGGCGCTGTGCCCGAATTGCAAGTTAGAGGAGAAGAGGTGCTGAAATATATATTCAGATTAGAGTTTTCAACAAACTTCTTAAATATACCAGTTATCTTACAGTTTGATGTCTTTTGAAGTTGTCGCAGTGTCAGAATTGTACGTTGGAGGAGAAGAGGGGCTGAAATATAAATTCAGCTTAGATTTTTCAAAAAACTTTATGAATATATCAATTACCTTACGGTTTGAGGTATTTTGAAATTGTCGCAGTGCCTGAATTGCATGTTGGAGGAGAAGAGGGGCTGAAATATATATTGAGATTAGATTTTTCAACAAACTTTTTAAATATATTAATTACCTTACGGTTTGAAGTATATTGAAGTTGTCGCAGAGCCAGAATTGTACGTTGGAGGAGAACAGGGGCTACATTATATATTCAGATTAGATTTTTCAACAAACTTCTTAAATATCCTAGTTATCTTACAGCTTGATGTCTTTTGAAGCTGTCGCAGTGCAAGAATTGCACGTTGAAGAACAGGTTCTACAATATAAATTCAGATTAGATTTTTCAACAAACTTTATAAATATATTAATAACCTTACGGTTTGAAGTATTTTGAAGTTGTCGCGGAGCAAGAATTGTACGTTGTAGAAGAACAGGTGCTAAAATATAAATTCAAATTAGATTTTCCAAAAACTTTTAAAATATATTAATTACCTTACGGTTTGAGGTATTTTGAAATTGTTGCAGAGTCAGAATTGCATGTTGGAGGAAAAGAGGGGCTGAAATATATATTCAGATTAGAGTTTTCAACAAACTTCTTAAATATCGTAGTTATCTTAGAGTTTGATGTCTTTTGAAGTTGTCGCAGTGCCAGAATTGTACGTTGGAGGAGAAGAGGGTCTGAAATATATATTCAGATTAGATTTTTCCCCAAACTTTTTAAATATTTACTTACCTTACGGTTTGAGGTATTTTGAAGTTGTCGCAGAGCCAGAATTGTACGTTGGAGGAAAACAGGTGCTGAAATATATATTGAGATTAGATTTTTCAACAAACTTTTAAATATATTAATTACCTTACGGTTTGAGGTATTTTGAAATTGTTGCAGTGTCAGAATTGCATTTTGGAGGAGATGAGGGGCTACAATATATATTCAGATTAGATTTTTCAACAAACTTCTTAAATATCCTAGTTATCTTACAGTTTGATATCTTTTGAAGTTGTCGCAGTGCCAGAATTTTACGTTGGAGGAGAACACGGGTTACAATATATATTCAGATTGTATTTTTCAACAAACTTTATAAATATATGAATTACCTTACGGTTTGAGGTATTTTGAAGTTGTCGCAGTGCCTGAATTGCATGTTGGAGGAGAAGAGGGTCTGAAATAAATATTCAGATTAGAGTTTTCAACAAACTTTTTAAATATATTACTTACCTTACGGTTTGAGTTATTTTGAAATTGTCGCAGAGTCAGAATTGTACGTTGGAGGAGAACAGGGGCTACAATATATATTCAGAGTAGATTTTTCAATAAACTTTATAAATATATTAATTACCTTAGGGTTTGAGGTATTTTGAAGTTGTCGCAGTGCCAGAATTGTACGTTGGAGGAGAAGAGGGGCTGAAATATATATTCAAATTAGATTATTCAACCAACTTTTTAAATATATTAGTTACCTTACGGTTTGAGGTATTTTGAAATTGTCGCAGGGCCCGGATTGTACGTTGGAAGAAAACAGGGGCTACAATATATATTCAGATTGGATTTTTCAACAAATTTTATAAATATATTAATTACCTTACGCTTTGAGGTATTTTGAAGTTGTCGCAGTGCCTGAATTGCATGTTGGAGGAGGAGAACAGGGGCTGAAATATATATTGAGATTAGATTTTTCAACAAACTTTTTAAATATATTACTTACCTTACGGTTTGAGGCATTTTGAAGTTGTCGCAGAGCCAGAATTGTACGTTGGAGGAGAACAGGGGCTACAATATATATTCAGATTAGATTTTTCTACAAACTTCTTAAATATCCTAATTATCTTACAGCTTGATGTCTTTTGAAGGTGTCGCAATGCAAGAATTGTACGTTGAAGAACATGTTCTAGAATATAAATTCAGATTAGATTTTTCAACAAACTTTATAAATATATTAATTACCTTACGGTTTGATGTATTTTGAAGTTGTCGCAGAGCCAGAATTTTACGTTGCAGAAGAACAGGTGCTAAAATATAAATTCAAATTAGATTTTCCAAAAACTTTAAAATATATTAATTACCTTACGGTTTGAGGTATTTTGAAATTGTTGCAGAGTCAGAATTGCATGTTGGAGGAGAAGAGGGGCTAAATATATATTCAGATTAGATTTTTCAACCAAATTTTTAAATATATTACTTACCTTTCGGTTTGAGGCATTTTGAAGTTGTCGCAGAGACAGAATTGTACGTTGGAGGAGAACAGGGGCTACAATATATATTCAGATTAGATTTTTCAACAAACTTCTTAAATATCCTAATTATCTTACAGCTTGATGTCTTATGAAGGTGTCGCAGTGCTAGAATTGCACGTTGAAGAAGAACAGGGTCTACAATATATATTCAGATTAGATTTATCAACAAACTTTATGAATATATCAATTACCTTACGGTTTGAGGTATTTTGAAATTGTCGCAGTGTCAGAATTGTACGTTGGAGGAGAACAGGGGCTACAATATATATTCAGATTAGATTTTTCAACAAACTTCTTAATTATCTTAGTTATCTTACAGTTTGATACCTTGTCGCAGTGCCTGAATTGCACGTTGGAGGAGAAGAGGGGCTGAAATATATATTCAGATTAGAGTTTTCAACAAACTTTTTAAATATATTTCTTACCTTACGGTTTGAGGTATTTTGAAATTGTCGCAGAGTCAGAATTGTACGTTGGAGGAGAACAGGGGCTACAATATATATTCAGATTAGATTTTTCAACAAACTTTATAGATATATTACTTACCTTACGATTTGAGGTATTTTGAAATTGTCGCAGGGCCAGGATTGTACGTTGGAAGAAAACAGGGGCTACAATATATATTCAGATTAGATTTTTCAACAAACTTGTTAAATATATTAGTTACCTTACGGTTTGAGGTATTTTGAAGTTGTCGCAGTGCCTGAATTGCATGTTGGAGGAGAAGAGGGGCTGAAATATATATTCAGATTAGTTTTCAACAAACTTCAAAATGTCTTTTGAAGTTGACGCAGTGCTAGAATTGCGCTTTGAAGAAGAACAGGGTCTACAATATATATTCAGATTAGATTTTTCAACAAATTTTATATATATATATATATATATATATATATATATATATATATATATATATATATATTAATTATCTTACGGTTTGAGGTATTTTGAAATTGTCGCAGAGTCAGAATTGTACGTTGGAAGAAAACAGGGGCTACAATATATATTCAGATTAGATTTTTCAACAACCTTTTTAAATATATTACTTACCTTACGATTTGAGGTATTTTGAAATTGTCGCAGGGCCAGGATTGTACGTTGGAAGAAAACAGGGGCTACAATATATATTCAGATTAGATTTTTCAACAAACTTGTTAAATATATTAGTTACCTTACGGTTTGAGGTATTTTGAAATTGTCGCAGGGCCCGGATTGTACGTTGGAATAAAACAGGGGCTACAATATATATTCGGATTGGATTTTTCAACAAACTTTATAAATATATTAATTACCTTACGGTTTGTGGTATTTTGAAGTTGTCGCAGTGCCTAAATTGCATGTTGGAGGAGAAGAGGGTCTGAAATATATATTCAGATTAGAGTTTTCAACAAACTTCTTAAATATCCTAGTTATCTAACAGTTTGATGTCTTTTGAAGTTGTCGCAGTGCCAGAATTGTACGTTGGAGGAGAAGAGGGGCTGAAATATATATTCAGATTAGAGTTTTCAACAAACTTCAAAATGTCTTTAGTAGTTAGGGTAAAGCGGTTTCTGGCCCACTGACCAATCACAGCGCTCGCCCCTCCCCTTTTGTGTGGATGCCACGCCCCCTGCTCTGTTGGAGGTGTGGCCTATTGTTGTAGACTAATGAGATGTAAGGGGAGGTGTTACTTGTTGTGTATGGAGACCAATAGGGAATTAGTTTTATTTGCATTCCTGGCCAATGAGAACTCTTGAAATTTTGCAAAGTTAAGTTGTCGAGCAATGGGAATGCGTGAATAATTTGACATGTGACTTATCCCCCCCAAAAAAGTTGATGTCACTGAACATGTGTGACTTATATATTGAAAGCCCCGCCCACTCAACGACGAATGAGAAGAAAAAAGCATAATAAAACACACACAATTATTTAAATACATTTATTTCAATTATTATTATTATTAATTACACACATACACAACCTTCAATGCTTCCTTTGACATAAAAAATCTGTATATTAATTCTTTAAAATTAACTAATTCAACATTACTAATGTAAGGTACAACACACACACACACAATTATAATAATAATAATATTCCACAGTCTTTTCCTCCACTCCAACACCACCATCTTCAATGTTTCCTTTGACATAAAAAATCTGCATATTTATGCCAAATCCTATCACTTATGTCTATTAATTCTTTAAAATTAACTAATCCAACATTACTAATGTAAGGTACATAATTATAATTATTATTATTACTTATATATTTCTGACAAGTATCTAATAATTGACCACAACCACAATAACAGTACAGTGCTAAATTTACAAGATAATCAAATTTTTCTTTACTTATTTTTTCTTTCAATTCCTCCAACTCATCTCTTGTTGCTGCTGCTCTTCCTCTTCCTTTACATCTGTTCCATTTTTTTAAAAACCTTTCTAACTTTTTAACAGTCTTATTTGTTTGGCTTCTAGTTCTAATATTCATGATAATTTCCGCACGCACCTTTATCATGCACTAACACCACCACCACCACCGTCGCTGCTGCTGCTGCTGCTGCTGCTGCTGCTTCTGTTGTTCTCGTTGTGCATATTTGACTGCGAATGCAATTAATACGTACCGGAGTACCTTGAATCACGTACACCTGTTTATTAAGAGCAATGATCCAGACACATAATAGAACAAGTTGACCTCGATATTAAAATGATACGTTGCTCCGATGACTCCCCATCATCATAACAATGTTCCAGTTGTTTTTTAATATAAAGCAGTTTATTTTTAATACAGTAACACAATGATTTTTCTTTCTCCGTTAATAGTTGTTCTATTTTGCGAATCGTTTCACTCACTGTTTCCATGCTTGCTTGGTTCATCATACAAATTTATAATTTTAAGTTTCTTAATTTCATCAACAACTTACGTTTCAGTAAATATAAATTAATGTCTTGTTGAAGTTTTCTCAATTTTCCCAAATATATTTCACTTTTAAATATCAATTCTCTTCTTCTATCAGTAGTTGTAGTAGTAGTAGGATACATCAAAAACATACTGAGAAAAAAATCAATAAAGCATCATGTATTTATTGAATTCGTTGAACTTTCGTTTTCTCCCCACCACAGATCTTTACACTGTCATGAGTATTCTTTTCCTTTGCACAACCAATTATTCCTTTTAAGAAATTCGTAGAAATATTTCACCTCCATTTGTGGGCAGTGGGGAGGTGATTTAGTTCTAATCAATTGGTTGTGCCGTGAACAATTTTGATCAGCAGCTACGGTGGCACTGTGATTATAACTTTTAATTAATATATCTAATTTTGGACATCCAAATTCCTCAATATTAAACCTTAGATGCCCATAATTTATTTTATTTAAATAAGTCTTTTCACAAGTACCACCTTTGTAAGCTATCTTCCCATTCACAGACTCGGCGGTACGGCAAAGGTCCTCCAATATAGAAAAAATTTCATTAGATTCCAAATCATCTTTGTAATCTTTGAAATCTAATCCATGCAGGTGATTCCTTAACCATACCGCCGTTCGGCGATCTTTATCAGACAGGGATCTGAACGAACCCACTTTAAAGTAATGTAAATACGTACGTTCAGTATCCGTGTCTAGTATAGCCAATTCTTTGGGAAGAAACTCTTTGTTCACGTTGAACCCATCCATATCTATAATGTACTTGATATACATTTTGCTGCTGTTGGTGTTGCGGTTCCTGTTGCGTTTGCAGTTGCAGTTGCTGTTGCTGTTGCGGTTCCTGTTGCTGTTGTTGTTGCGTTTGCAGTTGCTGTTACTGTGGCGGTTCCTGTTGCTGTTGTTGTTGCGGTTGCAGTTGCTGTTGTTGTTGTTGTGGTTAGCACATACGTATGTACATACACTTACTGTGTGAATATTTTTTATGATAGTAATTCTGTAAGTCTGGGCTCGCTATTTATATAGAAATATGGTCCGCAAAAAAGAAAAAAATTAAAAACCAGTGTAAATTGGATCCATAACTTGATTAATAAATCGTACAGCAGCTGCACTTGCAGTGTACTGCTTTAAAATCTGGTTTTATTAAAAAAAGAAAAAACGGTAGGTAGCATCTGGGGGAGCATGCAGATATAAATTGAACACATTTTTTAGAAATGAATCAGTTCGAAGAGAAACAAATATCCATCGACAACAATTTTGCAATTGTCTGTATTTGAGTTTGTATCTGTCTGTGTTATAAACATAAAAATGTAAGTATTTTTTCTTTTTATTATTTTTTTTGTGTGTTTTATATGTCTCTTTAGTTACAATAAATATTTGTGGAACAATGAATATAAACGCAATTAATTCGAAGGTTCAATTGAAGAAATATTCACCAATAAGAAGTTTGGAAAAACAAAAAAAATATATTATAAGGAATATGCATATAGTGGACAGTAAATATGGAAAAACAGTACAAGTTGAATTGGATGATGAAATAGTTTATCTACCCAAAAGACTAGTACCCATAGTAGAGGCTGAAATCTCCAAATTTAAACCTGACAAATATTCACTTATATATAAAGCAGACTTGCCTCACAATACGGTTGATATTGAAATAATAGAAAATTAATTTATTTTTAATTGTAAAAATATGATAACCAATAATAATAATATCTGTGAAATTAGTAATGTATGCGATGAAATAGTTAACACAATTAATCATGCAGTTACTATAATGAGTAAATCACAAATTGAAAAATGGAAAAAAATAATTAATAGTAACATTAAACTAATATTGCAAACGATAAAACAAGAAGATTTAAGTATTAGCACAAAAAGAAAGTTATATGCTAATATAAACTTAATGAGAACATATAAAAAACAATTGATATTTAAACAACATGATGCCACGAGATGCGATAAAAACGAAAAAAAAAATCGTGTTTGTTGGCAAATGTTAAATACATGCTTTAATTCTCGCATACAAACAGGTATTATTATTAATTTGCAACATAAAGTTATTCATTTTTTCAATGATAACTTTCTTTTATTTAGACGTAATATTAAAAAATTTCTTAAAACACATAGGATAATAAAATTAAACTCCTGTTTTAGCGGCGCATTTCTTAATTCTAATGGGGAAAGTCAAATTAAATATTTCAATACTAAAAATGAGATTTTGGATTCGGGGTCTGACTAAAAAAAATGGTTTGTTGAACATATTGTAGATAAAATTTTGAATAAATTAGAAGAGTTTCAAGAAAGTGATAGTGGATGGGCTTTACATAGGATTTTAAACCTTGAAATAAATGTGAATAAATATGAAATGGGAAATGGTGGTTCATCCTTTTTACAACTACCTAAATTCATAAAAAATAGAAAAGCTTGTATTAATGTTCAAAATTCAGATGAATTTTGTTTTGCATGGTCAATAGTTTCAGCTCTGTTTCCACCTCGAGGTAAACCATATAGAACATCCTCATATCCACATTTTGATGAAGTTTTAAATTTATCTAACATTGAGTTTCCAATTTCAATGAGAGCCATTGAAAAATTTGAAAAAATGAATAAAATATCTATTAATGTATATACTTTAGATGAGGATGGGGGTGGTAAGAAAAAAAAAAGTTCCATGATGGTGGTTCCGTGTCGTTTGACTGAAGAAAAATTATATAGACATGTTAATCTATTAATATTTCACAATAAATACAATCAATCTGAAATTGATGATGATGATGATGATGATGATGATTTACGATATCATTATGTCTATATTAAAAATCTTTCAAGATTAGTATCGTGTCAATTATCCAATAGTCACAATCAAGTGCACATTTGCGATAGATGTTTAAATTATTTTAGTAATACAAATAAATTAAAAGACCACATTGAATATTGTAATAAAAATAACAAATATAAAATAAGTTTTCCAGATTACAAATATATAAGTTTTAGAAATTATATTAATAAGGAAAAAGTTCCATTCATTATTTATGCTGATTTCGAAACAATTCTCTCACCATTTACTGATGATGATGATGACGGTGAAAATTTGATTAATACTAGACGTTATCAAAAGCATGAGTTGTTTAATGTAGGATTTTATGTTAAGTGCTCATATGACGATAGTTTATCATTTTATAAAAGTTATCGTAGCAAGAGTGATTGTATGCTCTGGTTTAATAACCAACTGAAAACAATTTCTCAATTTGTAAAGGAAAAAATGATACATATTGAACCCATGATCGACAATAATAATTTATCATCATCATCATCATCTTCTTCTATTTGTCATATTTGTCAAGTTCCCTTTATGCAACATTCAATTGTTGTTCGAGATCATTGTCATTTTACAGGAAAATTTCGCGGTGTGGCTCATCAACATTGTAATTTAAATTATAAAACCAAATTTATGATTCCAATTGTCTTTCACAACTTATCTGGTTACGATGGACATTTTATAATAAAAGAAATGGCAAATTTTGATAAAAAAATAACTGTGTTGCCTAAAAACAAGGAAAAATACATTTCTTTTTCAATTGTTGACGAGAATACAAATATTACATTTAGATTTATCGATTCATTTAGATTTATGTCAACAAGTTTGGCAAAGTTGGCATCAAATTTAGAAACGAAACCCATTCTAGATACGGAATTTGCGAATGTATCTGATGAAAATATATTTGTTATACAAAAAGGGTCATTTTCCATATGACTATTTGGATTCATATAATAAATTGTCGATGGAACATTTACCATCCAACGAACATTTTACAAACCACTTAAACGATTGTAATAGATTTAGCAATGAGGATTATCTACATTGTCAAAACGTTTGGCGTGCATTTAACATTAAAAATTTAGGTGAGTATTCGGACTTATATTTAAAAACTGACGTACTATTATTAACGGATGTATTTGAAGAGTTTCGCAATAATTGTCATAAAAATTATAAATTGGATCCTGCACACTATTATACATTACCAGGATATTCCTGGGATGCTATGTTATATTATACTAAATGTTCGTTGGAATTAATTCAAAATGTCGATACTGTGTTGTTTGTGGAGAGGGGATTGAGAGGTGGAATCAGTCAATGTTCTCATAGATATGCGACTGCTAATAATAAATATATGAATGAAGATTATGATTCAGAGAGTCCAAGTAAATTTTTGATGTACTTTGACGTAAATAACTTATATGGTTGGGCAATGTGTCAACCTTTACCCTATAGAAATTTCGAATGGATCGATGTCAATGGTGATTTCGATGTTTTACAAGTTGCCGACGATTCGGATATTGGATACATTTTAGAAGTTGATTTGGATTATCCTCAACACTTGCACGACACACATTCCGATCTGCCATTTTGTCCGCAATCTCTTATACCACCAAATTCAAAATTACCTAAACTACTTGTCACTTTACATCCTAAGAAGAATTACGTCATTCATTATCGAAATTTAAAGCAAGTGATGCGTTTTGGTCTGGTGCTGAAGAAAATTCATAAAATTTTAAAATTTAATCAATCTTGTTGGCTAAAACCGTACATCGAATTAAATACAATGTTTAGACAGGGAGCTCGAAACGATTTTGAAAAAGATCTTTTTAAACTGATGAATAATGCAGTGTTTGGAAAAACAATGGAAAACGTACGAAAATATCGAAATATTAAATTGGTTACATGTTGGGAGGGTCGTTATGGTGCCAAAAATTTGATTAGTTGCCCCCGTTTCCATAGTCGCACCATCTTCCATGAAAATTTAATGGCAATAGAACTTAACAAATTAGATGTGGTATTTAATAAGCCCTTTTACATTGGCATGTCCATTTTAGACTTATCAAAAGTATGTCTTTACGAATTTCACTATAAGGAAATGATTCCTCATTTTAATAATAATAATTTGAAATTATTATATATCGAATTGAATGTGAAGATGTCTATAAGGATTTTATCAAGTTAAATTTAAATTTATTTGATACCAGTGACTATCATGCAAACAATGTTTACAATATTCCTTTGACTAATAAAAAAGTGGTGGGTTTAATGAAGGATGAATTAAATGGAAACATCATGACTCATTTCGTTGGTTTGCGATCTAAAATGTATTCATTTAAATTTATTGAAGGTAGCAGCACTAGCAGCAGCAGCAGCTGCTGCTGCTGTCATGATGATGATAGTAATAACAAATCTGTTAAATGCGTTAAAAAAGCTAAAGGAGTTAAAAGTAATATTATGAAAAATTCTATAACTTTTGATGATTATGTGGAATGTCTAAATAAAAAAAATGAACTATATATCAATCAAAATTTAATTAGATCAAATAAGCATAATGTTTATAGTATTACACAGAAAAAAATTGGTTTATCATATTTTGATGATAAAAGATATAATAATGTTGATGATGATGATTTTGCTACCCTATCTTGGGGGCATTATAGTATAGAAACACATGTATAATAATAATAATAATAACAATATATGTATGTATTAATAAAATTGTTAATAAAAACACTGTTGTTTTTTTATATATCTTTACACATGTATAATAATAATAATAATAATAATAATAATAATAATATATGTATGTATGTATGTATTAATAAAATTGTTAATAAAAACACTGTTTTTTTTATATCTTTATTTAAATTATTTACAATATTCCATATCCAATAGCACTTGATCCTTGAAAAATATCAAACATTCGGTGAAACAGAAACTTTCAAGACTGTCATTAACATTGGAAAAGACTTCTAATGCCTTAATCCAAGGTACATCACCACCATCATCACTATTCTTATACAGATCATTTAAATTTCGTAAGACATTATAATAATATTCGTAGAAATTAAGATTTCTTAATAGGTTCACCTTTTTTGCTACAAGATGTTTGTATGTACTTAGAATTTTTTTCACATCTGACACACATAAATCGAAAAATATGTTGTATTTTTCACATATTTTAATTATTTTTTTATGATGATGATAATGATGTTGATCATTGGTTAATGAAACACAAACATAAATGCTTTCGTTAACATAACATTCTCTCATAATGTTGTTGTTGTTGTTGTTTTTCAGTTGTATAAAGTCTTCACATATCGCCTCCGACAATATTTCCATGAGATCATCCCATTCTACTGTAGTAAATGAAATTTTTATATCTCTGTTAAATTTATCCTGCAGTTCTATAACAATTCGAAAATTATTGAATTTATTCAATCCACATGTAATTTGAGTTGTCTGATTGATATCATAAGTGGATTTTATAAGAAGATTTTGCGATGGATCATAATTATCATCACCATCATCTTGCAGGTTTTCATAATCTCTTCTTCTTTTTCTTCTTTTTCCTTCTCCTCCTCCTCCTCCTCCTCCTTGACTCATACCATCACTTTTAATATCACCACAAGTTTGAAAAGCAGCAGCAGCAGCAGCAGCATCAGCATCAGCAGCACTATCCATCATCATTATTATTATTATTAGTATTATTTCTACGAGCGACGCTACTAGACTGTGAAATAAATCTAAATAAAATTATTAATTTTTTCATGACCCCCCCACTTCCCTTCTTCCACCACCCCTCTCTCTCTCTCTCTTTGTTTACAACAAATCGTTTTTATTAACCCAACTGTTTTGGTTGGTTGGTAAACCAAACCATTTCACGTAGGCCTTATTGCCCTTTCGTTTAAGGACTTTTCCACAAGATAAATGTCGGGATATTTTGCTAGTTGCAATTCGTGTTCGTAAAATCCACCCATTATTCGATCTTGATGATCGTCTTGCAAAATATACGTTGTCGGATGGGTCAAATTGACTTTTTCTACGGTGAAAATTTCGTTGGGTCAATTCGGTGTGTAGCCCTTGTTGAATGCCTCTCGGTATTTACTAACACGCACTTTATCACCCACTTTAAATTTACTTCCGCGATAGATTTTTATGTGATTAAATGCAGTTTTCAATAGTGACTGTTCATTTTTAGTTGTGACATCTATCGATTTCATTCCAATTGTAGTGTGTTTAGTTGAATTGTACTTTAACATGATTTCGGGTAGAATTTTCAACCATTTGTAGTTGCCTTGAAAGCTAAATTCTTTCCACATTAACGATTTTAATGTACGATTAACACGTTCGACTACCGATGCTTTTTTCGAACTGTACGTTGAATAGTGATTAATTTTCAATTTGCTCATTAACATTTAAAATCATTGCCTTTGTTACGTCTTTGGCGGTTTTATTCTTAATCGGAACGGCCCATACAAATTTAGAGAATACATTGATAACAACCAAAATATAGCGAAATCCATAGTTTTGTCGTGCATACGGTATCATTTCCACCAAATCGGCCTGATACAAATCATTTAAACCTTTCACTATTACATGTCGTCTTATTTAAGGGTAAGTTAATAAGCAAAGTTACCAGTGATCTTTGACCTACGCTACCTGGTCTCGAATGCGTTATTATGATAGATTGTCCTTTTTTAAATTTTTTACCGATAATATTTATGAGGGGGTTGTTTAACTTTTTCCCATCACTGTAGAGGGTTAGTGTAGATGGAAATATAAATGCAATTGATTTTATAGTTAAATCCAATGGAACTTTGAACTCTGTCAAACCGCTACTTAACTGAACGTGATAATCATTTTGTTTATAAGGGTTAGCCGTCAACGTTCCCTCGAGTGCAATAAAGTCAGTGGAATGGGATTCTATGATTTTCGGTTGTTTCTCAATTACAATTAGACGATCGTGTATATCCTTTAGCATTTTCTCAAGACTTGGAATAATGTTTGTCAATTTAGAGTCCATTAATGATTCCACATCGGATTTATCGAGTATTGATGTGGTTGTTAGTTTATTATCAACAATCGATTCAATAATCAAGGTTAAATTTTTAATTTTATCATCAATTAGTGATTTAACAAAATCTTCACTTAACATTGTCGATGTCTGCTGTTGCTGCTGTTGCTGCAGCTGCAGCTGCAGCTGATTCCGTCCAAACTTATCAACTGACATTTTCTAAATGACTTAATGTTAATGATTTTTATTCAATTATATTGGCTTCTTTTAGTTCTTCAATTATGCTGTTTATTTCGTTGGTATGATTATTATTTCCAGCCATTTGGGAAGCAACTAACAATTTTAATCTTTCCACCAATTCATTTGGATCATCCCAGTGTACATATTCTATGGGTTTTTCATTAAACCGCATTAAAGTACCAATTCCCTTTCCTTTTCTTATTCTTCTTTTTATTATTCTTCTTTTACTTTCTTCTCCCAATCCTGCTCCTTTATGATGATGCATTCTTAATTTCATCTTTTTGTGCTGTTTGTCTGCTTCAATCTGTTCCTCTGCCAACGCGTTTAACATTGGTTTAATTACAAATTTGTATTTGTCACCTCTGTGTCCAGCCACTTGCTCGTCTTTTTTAAAGTTCCTTTTATGAGCATTTGTTTCTAAAAGTATTTCTTGAAAATTCTTTATATCCTGGGGTGTAGCAGAGTTTTTCGGTTTATTTAAAAATATCAAGTCATATAGACCGGGAGTCCCTTCATAAATTTTATTCTTAATCGTTATATTGGGACCTTTAAAATCCATTTCTGAATCGCCAAATTTAAATTTATCAGTTAGAGGATCGTGACTTAGATAGTGATGATCAAATTCATGATTGGTGTCCCTAATAAATCGAGATATATAATTTGTGGTAATTCATGATATTGTTCCAAGTATTCCATAAAAGATTCTTCAGGTATAGATTCAATGATTGATCTACTATTTGGATTTGCAATTTCATCATTATCATCATCATCGTAAATGTAACTTCCCTCATTGTTGATAGTATTATTATAATCATCATAATAATCGTCATTATCTGATTCAGGTGTATGTGTAAATGTTACACTATCATCTATAAATTGTACTTTCCTTGGAGAAAACGTTTGTTTCTGTTGTTGTTGTTGTTGTTGTATTGGACTTGTTCCAACATGTTTTGTTTTCTTATTTTCTTTTTCTTTTTTTCTCATTTCTTTCTTAGGTGTAACATTATTATTATTATCTTCTTGTTTTATATATTCCTGTTTGACGGTTGAAGATGGTGATGATGATGATGATGGTTCAACAGATTTTGTAATAATTTGACGTAATGGTTGTAGGGCTCGTTCAATATTAATTCGTCCCGATTTTAAAGCATTCAATTTATGTCGAATTTTCTTGCGCACCTGCACCAATTTTTTCGTAATAGTTGTTTTGTCACGATCTTTATCATGCTCCATGGCAACAACGTTTTTTCTGAATGAAGACGTTTATGTATGGGTATATTATTTATAATAAAAAATACTATAATGCAATAAAAATATCAAATCCCTTCCTATAGCGACCGCAGTTCAAATCAAAATCTTTACAGATTACCAAAAATCCATGTTTTGTTGTTGTCCAACACTCTGAACACATATCGTAGAATATTTCGAATGACATGTCCGTATTGACGTGATCATTATAAATATGTTTTAAATTCATATTGTCTTGTTTGAATAACACCAACATGTTCGCATTGTCACGTACAAGATGTTTGGGAATGTGAGCGTAGGTTTGCGTTAAATAAAAGGAATCGATCAAGTTATGTCGACCCATTGCGAAAAAATCTCTCATTACACTCTGTTTTTCACATGCCACATCGTCAAATATGAAAATTGAATTTTTCCTCGCTTCAGAAGGACTTATAATATTTTCGTTATCGTTAAATTCAAAGTACTTAATATCTTTGATGGGTGCGAGTAGTTTTTTCAAATATTGATAGATGGGTTGGTAGAGTGATTTTGAATAGATATATACATTTTCAAAACGTAAGCCGTTAATGTGTTCCAACAAATTTAGCATTAGGTTGGTTTTTCCACAATTCGAAGGTCCCGTAATTATACATCTGATTGAGTTGGCATTTCATTTCAAAGTGCACTGAAAAAAGTACGTCGAGTTTTACGTAAAAAAAAAACAGAACGATGTTTCTTTTGCAATCAAAATTGCTCTTAGAGAGATTCGAGACGGTAAAATAGAGAATGGAAAAAGAAGTAAACTGTCTAGAATAATTCCTATACCAAAAACGGGAGGTTTTCTTCCGTTAATTCCTCTTTTTGCCGGTCTGAGTGCATTGGGAGCGTTAGCGGGGGGTGCGAGTTCGATTGCCTCGGCCGTGAATAAAGCCAAATCAGCTCAAGAGAAACAACGCCATAATGAAAAAATGGAAGCGATCGCTATGGGAAAGGGTTTAGTTTTAAAACCACATAAAAAAGGCTTAGGTCTTTTTGTAAATCCCTATTCATATTATGCCGGAACTGCAACAGAAAAAAATTTTCCCTAGAAAGATTACCAAAATGTGCTCTAACAAATCTAGATTTGATTCGATATGTTAAATTATTAAAAATTAAAAATTTTAGAGGTGTCTTTATGCGAGACAATTTACCAAATAAAATTCGTAAACTCAGACTTTGCTTTAGGCTTTTTAAGTTTAGAAGTATACAATTCAATTCCCAACATTTATATAGGTAAAAATAAATTTTATATAGACAATCATACGCTTGAAATTCCAACAGGCACCTATGATATTAAAGACATTAATTCAAATCTTTTAAATCAAATTGATCTGTTAAATAAAATACATAAAAAACATATGATTTTGTCGATACATCCCAATTTAAATACATTGAAATGTGAAATAAAATGTACACATGTTGTGGACTTTTCCAAACCAGATTCCATCGGAGATTTATTGGGGTTTGAGAGTAAAATCTTGGATGTAAACAAACTAAACGAATCGAAAAAACCAGTTAATATAATGAAAGTGAATGCAATCAAAGTACTGTGTAATATTATAACTGGTTCCTACGATAATGGTGTCATGAGCCATATTTTACATGAATTTTTCCCAAGCGTAGGTGCTGGTTTTAAAATTATAGAATCCCCACAAAATGTCATATATCTTCCTTTAAATACGAAAATTATCAACAACATAACATTTAAATTGGTCGATCAAGATGGTAAACTGCTCAATTTTAGGGGAGAAACGATAACATTAAGAACTCATCTGAGAGCTGTCGATCGATTGAAAAGTAAGAGAAAACAAAGAAAATGGTTATAAAATATAATAGATCTCAATCTAGAATTATTCAGACACAGTCATCTGAAGGGTTAACAACTAATAATATCGCTTTTTTAATATCGCTGGGATTCAAAGTTAAGAAGCAGCAGCAGCAGCAGCTTCAGCATCAGAATAAATACCATGGATATTTTAACAATAAATGAAACGGCATTTTTCGACAATTCCATCATTAATGCAGAAAAACATTCACATCTACCATACATTTCCAATGCTTTTAACAACAACGACGAAATAAAAATTCCGATTCAACAAACCGACTTGTACACCTTGCCATGGGACAGTTACATTTATATTGAAGGTAAACTTTTGGACGATCAAGGTAATCCCGCCAAAACAGCTACATTTGTAAACAACTTTTTTCCTTATCTATTTGAAGAATTGAGATATGAAGTGGGAGATAAGGTCATTGATCGCGTTAAAAATCCAGGAATTACTACCACTCTAAAAGGTTATGTTTCATTCAATAGAAACGAAGCGACGCGTCTGTCGTGTGCCGGATGGGCTGAAGAAGAGAGCATTGTAAGTGTTGACGATTCAAACACGGGCTCTTTTAATTTAAGCATCCCTTCGCGTACACTCTTCGGTTTCGCTGAAGACTTTAGAAAAATAATTGTTAATTTACGGCAGGATTTAGTACTAATTCGTAGTAATTCCGATTTAAATGCCATCTATAATACTGACCCGAAAGAGAAAAACAAAGTAAATATTAATAAGATTATTTGGAAAGTTCCGCATATCGCGGTGTCGGACGTTGAACGTTTAAAATTACTATCGACCATCGATAGTGGTAGAGAATTGGAAATTGGTTTTCGTAATTGGGAACTATTTGAGTATCCTCTTCTACCAAAGACTCAAAGTCACACGTGGAGCGTAAAGTCGGCAACGCAGCTCGAAAAACCTCGATTTATAATAGTTGGATTTCAAACAAATCGTAAAAACAATTCCCTTATTAATTCCAGTATTTTTGATCACATTAATTTAACTAACATTAAATTGTATTTAAATTCAGAAATTTTCCCATATGATAATTTACAAATAAATTTCGATAAAAATCAATATTCCATGTTATATGAAATGTATTCAACCTTTCAACAATCCTATTATGAACGATCAAACAAACCTCTATACAATCATCATCAATATAGAAGAATTTGTCCCATAGTCGTTATCGATTGTCCAAGGCAAAATGAAATTCTAAATACCGGTATGGTGGACATTCGTCTCGAGTTTGAAACAAACAAAGATGTACCGGATTTAACATCTGCATACTGTTTAATTCTACACGATCGCATTATGCGATACTCGCTGCTAAACGGGAATATAACTACATAAAAGAATCAAGTTAAGGTAAAAACAAAAAGTAGATTTTAATATCGAGGTCAACTTGTTCTATATATATCGTGTTTCGATCATTGCTCTTAATAAACAGGTATACGTGCTTCAAGGTACTCCGGTACGTATTAATTTCGCATTCGCAGTCAAATATGCACAGCGACAACAACAGAAGCAGCAGCAGCAGCAGCATCCAACCGAGGCAGCAGTAGCAGAATAATAATAATAATAAAGAACAAAATAACTATTGTTTAAAGTGAAGTGGTGGTAGTCGTGGTGGTGGTGGTGGTGTTGGTGGTAGTGGTGGTGCCGGAGGCGGTAGCGTTAAAGATGGTAGTGTAATAGTAATATTATTATAATTGTGTGTATGTGTGTGTGTTGTACCTTACATTAGTAATGTTGAATTAGTTAATTTTAAAGAATTAATATACAGAATTTTTTTGTCAAAGGAAGCATTGAAGGTTGTGTATGTGTGTAATTAATAATAATAATAATTGAAATAAATGTATTTAAATAATTGTGTGTGTTTTATTATGCTTTTTTTTCTCATTCGTCGTTGAGTGGGAGGGGCTTTCAATATATAAGTCACACATGTTCAGTGACATCAACTTTTTTGGGGGGGATAAGTCACATGTCAAATTATTCACGCATTCCCATTGCTCGACAACTTAACTTTGCAAAATTTCAAGAGTTCTCATTGGCCAGGAATGCAAATAAAACTAATTCCCTATTGGTCTCCATACACAACAAGTAACACCTCCCCTTACATCTCATTAGTCTACAACAATAGGCCACACCTCCAACAGAGCAGGGGGCGTGGCATCCACACAAAAGGGGAGGGGCGAGCGCTGTGATTGGTCAGTGGGCCAGAAACCGCTTTACCCTAACTACTAAAGACATTTTGAAGTTTGTTGAAAACTCTAATCTGAATATATATTTCAGCCCCTCTTCTCCTCCAACGTACAATTCTGGCACTGCGACAACTTCAAAAGACATCAAACTGTTAGATAACTAGGATATTTAAGAAGTTTGTTGAAAACTCTAATCTGAATATATATTTCAGACCCTCTTCTCCTCCAACATGCAATTTAGGCACTGCGACAACTTCAAAATACCACAAACCGTAAGGTAATTAATATATTTATAAAGTTTGTTGAAAAATCCAATCCGAATATATATTGTAGCCCCTGTTTTATTCCAACGTACAATCCGGGCCCTGCGACAATTTCAAAATACCTCAAACCGTAAGGTAACTAATATATTTAACAAGTTTGTTGAAAAATCTAATCTGAATATATATTGTAGCCCCTGTTTTCTTCCAACGTACAATCCTGGCCCTGCGACAATTTCAAAATACCTCAAATCGTAAGGTAAGTAATATATTTAAAAAGGTTGTTGAAAAATCTAATCTGAATATATATTGTAGCCCCTGTTTTCTTCCAACGTACAATTCTACAACAATAGGCCACACCTCCAACAGAGCAGGGGGCGTGGCATCCACACAAAAGGGGGAGGGGCGAGCGCTGTGATTGGTCAGTGGGCCAGAAACCGCTTTACCCTAACTACTGTCTTTTGAAGTTGACGCAGTGCCAGAATTGCACGTTGAAGAAGAACAGGGTCTACAATATATATTCAGATTAGATTTTTCAACAAACTTTATAAATATATTAATTACCTTACGGTTTGAGGTATTTTGAAGTTGTCGCAGTGCCTGAATTGCATGTTGGAGGAGAAGGGGGGCTGAAATATATATTGAGATTAGATTTTTCAACAAATTTTTAAATATATTACTTACCTTACGGTTTGAGGTATTTCGAAGTTGTCGCAGAGTCAGAATTGTACGTTGGAGAAGAACAGGTGCTAAATTATAAATTCAAAGTAGATTTTTCAACAAACTTTTTAAATATATTAATTACCTTACGGTTTGAGGTATTTTGAAGTTGACGCAGTGCCAGAATTGTACGTTGGAGGAGAAGAGGGGCTAAAATATATATTCAAATTAGATTTTTCAACCAACTTTTTAAATATATTAGTTACCTTATGGTTTGAGGTATTTTGAAATTGTCGCAGAGTCAGAATTGTACGTTGGAGAAGAACAGGTGCTAAAATATAAATTCAAATTAGATTTTTCAACAAACTTTATAAATATATTAATTGCCTTAAGGTTTGAGGTATTTTGAGATTGTCGCAGTCCCAGAATTGTACGTTGGAGGAGACCAGGGGCTACAATATATATTCAGAATAGATTTTACAACAAACCTTATAAATATATTAAATACCTTACGGTTTGAGGTTTTTTGAAGTTGTCGCAGTGCCAGAATTGTACGTTGGATGAGAAGAGGGGCTGAAATATATATTAGATTTTTCAACCAACATTTTAAATATATTAGTTGTCTTACGGTTTGAGGTATTTTGAAGTTGTCGCAGGGCCAGAATTGTACGTTGAACAACAGGGGCTACAATATATATTCAGATTAGATTTTTCAACAAACTTTATAAATATATTAAATACCTTACGGTTTGAGGTATTTTGAAATTGTCGCAGGGCCAGAATTTTACGTTGGAAGAAAACAGGGGCTACAATATATATTCAGATTAGATTTTTCAACAAACTTTATAAATATATAAAATACCTTACGGTTTGAGGTATTTGGAAATTGTCGCAGAGCCAGATTTGTACGTTGGAGGAGAAGAGGGGCTGAAATATATTTTCAGATTAGGGTTTTCAACAAACTTCTTAAATATCCTAGTTATCTTACAGCTTGATGTCTTTGGAAGTTGTCGCAGTGCAAGAATTGTACGTTGAGGAACAGGGGCTACAATATATATTCAGATTAGATTTTTCAAGAAACTTCTTAATTATCTTAGTTATCTTACAGTTTGATATCTTGTCGCAATGCCTGAATTGCACGTTGGAGGAGAACAGGGGCTGAAATATATATTGGGATTAGATTTTTCAACAAACTTTTCAAATATTTACTTACCTTACGGTTTGAGGTATTTTGAAGTTGTCGCAGAGCCAGAATTCTACGTTTGAGGAGAAGAGGGGCTGAAATATATATTCAGATTAGAGTTTTCAACAAACTTCAAAATGTCTTTTGAATTTGTCGCAGTGCTAGAATTGCACGTTGAAGAAGAACAGGGTCTACAATACATATTCAGATTAGATTTTTCATCAAACTTCATAAATATATTAATTACCTTACGGTTTGAGGTATTTTGAAGTTGTCGCATTGCCAGAATTGTACGTTGGAAGAGAAGAGGGTCTGAAATATATATGCAGATTAGATTTTTCAACAAACTTTATAAATATATTAAATACCTTACGGTTTGAGGTATTTTGAAGTCGTCGCAGTGCCAGAATTGTACGTTGGAGGAGAAGAGGGGTTGAAATATATATTCAAATTAGATTTTTCAACCAACTTTTTAAATATATTTGTTACCTTAGGGTTTGAGGTATTTTGAAGTTGTCGCAGAGCCAGAATTGTACGTTAGAGAAGAAGAGGTGCTAAAATATAAATTCAAATTAGATATTTCAAAAACATTTTAAATATATCAAACTGTGAGATAACTAGGATAATTAAGAAGTTTGTTGAAAACTCTAATCTGAAAATATATTTCAGCCCCTCTTCTCCTCCAACGTGCAATTCAGGCACTGCGACAAGATATCAAACTGTAAGATAACTAAGATCATTAAGAAGTTTGTTGAAAAATCTAATCTGAATATATATTGTAGCCCCTGTTCTTCAACGTACAATTCTTGCACCGCGACAGCTTCAAAAGATATCAAACTGTAAGATAACTAGGATAATTAAGAAGGTTGTTGAAAACTCCAATCTGAATATATATTTCAGCCCCTCTTCTCCTCCAACGTACATTTCTGGCACTGCGACAACTTCAAAAGATATCAAACTGTAAGATAACTAGGATAATTAAGAAGTTTGTTGAAAAATCTAATCTAAATATATATTGTAGCCCCTGTTCTCCTCCAACGTACAATTCTGTCTCTGCGACAATTTCCAGATACCTCAAACCGTAAGGTAATTAATATATTTATAAAGTTTGTTGAAAAATCTAATCTGAATATATATTGTAGCCCCTGGTCTCCGCCAACGTACAATTCTGGCACTGCGACAATCTCAAAATACCTCAAACCGTAAGGTAATTAATATATTTAAAAAGTTTTTGAATAATCTAATTTGAATTTATATTTTAGCACCTGTTCTTCTCCAACGTACAATTCTGGCTCTGCGACAACTTCAAAATACCCCAAACCGTAAGGTAATTAATATATTTATAAAGTTTGTTGAAAAATCTTATCTGAATATATCTTGTAGCCCCTGTTTTCTGCCAACGTACAATTCTTGCACCGCGACAGCTTCAAAAGATATCAAACTGTAAGATAACTAGGATAATTAAGAAGGTTGTTGAAAACTCCAATCTGAATATATATTTCAGCCCCTCTTCTCCTCCAACATACAATTCTGGCACTGCGACAACTTCAAAAGACATCAAACTCCAAGATAACTAAGAAAGTTAAGAACTTTGTGGAAAACTCTAATCTGAATATATATTTCAGCCCCTCCTCTCCTCCAACATGCAATTCAGGCACAGCGACAACTTCAAAATACCTAAAACCGCAAGGTAATTTATATATTTAAAAAATTTGTTGAAAAATCTAATATGAATATATATTGTAGCCCCTCTTCTCCTCCAACGTGCAATTCAGGCACTGCGAGAAGATATCAAACTGTAAGATAACTAAGATAATTAAGAAGTTTGTTGAAAAATCTAATCTGATTATATATTGTAGCCCCTGTTATTCAACGTACAATTCTTGCTCTGCGACAACTTCAAAAGACATCAAGCTGTAAGATATCTAGGATATTTAAGAAGTTTGTTGAAAAATCTAATCTAAATATATATTGTAGCCCCTGTTCTCCTCCAACGTACAATTCTGGCACTGCGACAATCTCAAAATACCTCAAACCGTAAGGTAATTAATATATATAAAAAGTTTTTGAAAAATCTAATTTGAATTTATATTTTAGCACCTGTTCTTCTCTAACGTACAATTCTGGCTCTGCGACAACTTCAAAATACCTCAAACCCTAAGGTAACAAATATATTTAAAAAGTTGGTTGAAAAATCTAATTTGAATATATATTTCAGCCCCTCTTCTCCTCCAACGTACAATTCTGGCACTGCGACAATTTCAAAATACCTCAAACCGTAAGGTATTTAATATATTTATAAAGTTTGTTGAAAAATCTAATCTGAATATGTATTGTAGACCCTGTTCTTCTTCAACCAGCAATTCTAGCACTGCGACAAATTCAAAAGACATTTTGAAGTTTGTTGAAAACTCTATTCTGAATATATATTTCAGACCCTCTTCTCTTCCAACGTATAATTCTGGCAATGCGACAACTTCAAAATACCTCAAACCGTAAGGTAATTAATATATTTATGAAGTTTGTTGAAAAATCTAATCTGAATATGTATTGTAGACCCTGTATTCTTCAACCAGCAATTCTAGCACTGCGACAAATTCAAAAGACATTTTGAAGTTTGTTGAAAACTCTAATCTGAATATATATTTCAGTCCCTCTTCTCCTCCAACGTGCAATTCAGGCACTGGGACAAGATATCAAACTGTAAGATAACTAAGATAATTAAGAAGTTTGTTGAAAAATCTAATCTGAATATATATTGTAGCCCCTGTTCTTCAACGTACAATTCTTGCACCGCGACAACTTCAAAAGACATCAAGCTGTAAGATAACTAGTATAATTAAGAAGTTTGTTGAAAACTCTAATCTGAAAATATATTTCAGCCCCTCTTCTCCTCCAACGTATAATTCTGGCACTGCGACAACTTCAAAAGATATCAAACTGTAAGATAACTAGGATAATTAAGAAGTTTGTTAAAAACTCTAATCTGAAAATATATTTCAGCCCCTCTTCTCCTCCAACGTACAATTCTGGCTCTGCGACAACTTCAAAAGATATCAAACTGTAAGATAACTAGGATAATTAAGAAGTTTGTTGAGAAATCTAATCTCAATATATATTTCAGTCCCTGTTCTCCTCCAACGTACAATTCTGGCTCTGCGACAACTTCAAAATACTTCAAACCGTAAGGTAATTAATATATTTAAAAAGTTTGTTGAAAACTCTAATCTGAATATATATTTCAGCCCCTCTTCTCCTCAAACGTAGAATTCTGGCACTGCGACAACTTCAAAAGACATCAAACTGTGAGATAACTAGGATAATTAAGAAGTTTGTTGAAAACTCTAATCTGAAAATATATTTCAGCCCCTCTTCTCCTCCAACGTAGAATTCTGGCTCTGCGACAATTTCCAAATACATCAAACCGTAAGGTAATTAATATATTTATAAAGTTTGTTGAAAAATCTGAAATATATATTGGGATTAGATTTTTCAACAAACTTTTCAAATATTTTCTTACCTTACAGTTTGATGTCTTTTGAAGTTGTCGCAGTACCAGAGTTGTACGTTGAAGAAGAACAGGGGCTACAATATATATTCAGATTAGATTTTTCAACAAACTTCTTAATTATCCTAGTTATCTTACTGTTTGATATCTTTTGAAGTTGTCGCAGAGCCAGAATTGTACGTTGGAGGAGAAGAGGGGCTGAAATATATTTTCAGATTAGAGTTTTCAACAAACTTCTTAATTATCCTAGTAATCTTACAGTTTGATATCTTTTCAAGTTGTCGCAGTGCCAGAACTATACGTTGGAGGAGAAGAGGGACTGAAATATATTTTCAGATTAGAGTTTTCAACAAACTTCTTAATTATACTAGTTATCTTACAGCTTGATGTCTTTTGAAGTTGTCGCGGTGCAAGAATTGTACGTTGAAGGACAGGGGCTACAATATATATTCAGATTAGATTTTTCAACAAACTTCTTAATTATCTTAGTTATCTTACAGTTTGATATCTTGTCGCAGTGCCTGAATTGCACGTTGGAGGAGAAGAGGGGCTGAAATATATATTCAGATTAGGGTTTTCAACAAACTTTTTAAACATATTACTTACCTTACGGTTTGAGGTATTTTGAAATTGTCGCAGAGTCAGAATTGTACGTTGGAAGAAAACAGGGGCCACAATTTATATTCAGATTAGATTTTTCAACAAACTTTATAAATATATTAATTACCTTACGGTTTGAGGTATTTTGAAATTGTCGCAGAGTCAGAATTGTACGTTGGAAGAAAACAGGGGCCACAATTTATATTCAGATTAGATTTTTCAACAAACTTTTTAAATATATTAATTACCTTACGGTTTGAAGTATTTTGAAGTTGTCGCAGAGCCAGAATTGTACGTTGGAGGAGAACAGGAGCTACAATATATATTCAGATTAGATTTTTCAACAAACTTCTTAAATATCCTAGTTATCTTACAGCTTGATGTCTTTTGAAGCTGTCGCAGTGGAAGAATTGTACGTTGAAGAACAGGTTCTACAATATATATTCAGATTAGATTTTTCAACAAACTTTATAAATATATTAATTACCTTACTGTTTGAGGTATTTTGAAATTGTTGCAGAGTCAGACTTGTACGTAGGAGGAGAATAGGGGCTGAAATATATATTCAAATTAGATTTTTCAACCAACTTTTTAAATATATTAGTTACCTTACGGTTTGAGGTATTTTGAAATTGTCGCAGGGCCAGAATTGTACGTTGGAAGAAAACAGGGCTACAAGATATATTCAGATAAGATTTTTCAACAAACTTAATAAATATATTAATTACCTTACGGCTTGAGGTATTTTGAATTTGTCGCAGAGCCAGAATTGTACGTTGGAGGAGAACAGGGGCCACAATATATATTCAGATTAGATTTTTCAACAAACTTCTTAAATATCCTAGTTATCTTACAGCTTGATGTCTTTTGAGGCTGTCGCAGTGCAAGAATTGTACGTTGAAGAACATGTTCTACAATATATATTCAGATTAGAGTTTTCAACAAACTTTTTAAATATATTAATTACCTTACGGTTTGAGGTATTTTGAAGTTGTCGCAGTGCCTGAATTGCATGTTGGAGGAGAAGAGGGGCTGAAATATATATTCAGATTGGAGTTTTCAACAAACTTCTTAAATTTATTAATTACCTTAAGGTTTGAAGTATTTTGAAGTTGTCGCAGAGCCAGAATTGTACGTTGGAGAAGGACTGATGCTAAAATATAAATTCAAATTACATTTTACAAAAACTTTTAAAATATATTAATTACCTTACGGTTTGAGGTATTTTGAAGTTGTCGCAGTGCCAGAATTGTACGTTGGAGGTGGACAGGGGCTACAATATATATTCAGAGTAGATTTTTCAACAAACTTTATAAATATATTAATTATCTTACGGTTTGAGGTATTTTGAGGTTGTCGCAGTGCCAGAATTGTACGTTGGAGGAGACCAGGGGCTACAATATATATTCTGATTAGATTTTTCAAAAACTTTTTAAATATATTAATTACCTTACGGTTTGAGGTATTTTGAAGTTGTCGCAGTGCCAGAATTGTACGTTGGAGGAGACCAGCGGCTACAATATAAATTCAAATTAGACTTTTCAAAAACTTTTTAAATATATTAATTACCTTACGGTTTGAGGTATTTTGAGATTATCGCAGTGCCAGAATTGTACGTTGGAGGAGACCAGGGGCTACAATATATATTCTGATTAGATTTTTCAACAAACTTTATAAACATATTAATTACCTTACGGTTTGAGGTATTTGGAAATTGTCGCAGAGCCAGAATTGTACGTTGGAGGAGAACAGGGGCTGAAATATATTTTCAGATTAGAGTTTTCAACAAACTTCTTAATTATCCTAGTTATCTTACAGCTTGATGTCTTTTGAAGTTGTCGCAGTGCAAGAATTGTACGTTGAAGAACATGTTCTACAATATATATTCAGATTAGTTTTCAACAACCTTTTTAAATATATTAAATACCTTACGGTTTGAGGTATTTTGAAATTGTCGCAGGGCCAGAATTTTACGTTGGAAGAAAACAGGGGCTACAAGATATATTCAGATAAGATTTTTCAACAAACTTTATAAATATATTAATTACCTTACGGTTTGATGTATTTTGAAGTTGTCGCAGAGCCAGAATTGTACGTTAGAGAAGAGCAGGTGCTAAAATATAAATTCAAATTAGATATTTCAAAAACTTTTTAAATATATCAAACTGTGAGATAACTAGGATAATTAAGAAGTTTGTTGAAAACTCTAATCTGAAAATATATTTCAGCCCCTCTTCTCCTCCAACGTGCAATTCAGGCACTGCGACAAGATATCAAACTGTAAGATAACTAAGATAATTAAGAAGTTTGTTGAAAAATCTAATCTGATTATATATTGTAGCCCCTGTTATTCAACGTACAATTCTTGCTCTGCGACAACTTCAAAAGACATCAAGCTGTAAGATAACTAGGATATTTAAGAAGTTTGTTGAAAAATCTAATCTAAATATATATTGTAGCCCCTGTTCTCCTCCAACGTACAATTCTGGCTCTGCGACAATTTCCAAATACCTCAAACCGTAAGGTAATTAATATATTTATAAAGTTTGTTGAAAAATCTAATCTGAATATATATTGTAGCCCCTGGTCTCCTCCAACGTACAATTCTGGCACTGCGACAATCTCAAAATACCTCAAACCGTAAGGTAATTAATATATATAAAAAGTTTTTGAAAAATCTAATTTGAATTTATATTTTAGCACCTGTTCTTCTCTAACGTACAATTCTGGCTCTGCGACAACTTCAAAATACCTCAAACCCTAAGGTAACAAATATATTTAAAAAGTTGGTTGAAAAATCTAATTTGAATATATATTTCAGCCCCTCTTCTCCTCCAACGTACAATTCTGGCACTGCGACAATTTCAAAATACCTCAAACCGTAAGGTATTTAATATATTTATAAAGTTTGTTGAAAAATCTAATCTGAATATGTATTGTAGACCCTGTTCTTCTTCAACCAGCAATTCTAGCACTGCGACAAATTCAAAAGACATTTTGAAGTTTGTTGAAAACTCTAATCTGAATATATATTTCAGACCCTCTTCTCTTCCAACGTATAATTCTGGCAATGCGACAACTTCAAAATACCTCAAACCGTAAGGTAATTAATATATTTATGAAGTTTGTTGAAAAATCTAATCTGAATATGTATTGTAGACCCTGTATTCTTCAACCAGCAATTCTAGCACTGCGACAAATTCAAAAGACATTTTGAAGTTTGTTGAAAACTCTAATCTGAATATATATTTCAGTCCCTCTTCTCCTCCAACGTGCAATTCAGGCACTGGGACAAGATATCAAACTGTAAGATAACTAAGATAATTAAGAAGTTTGTTGAAAAATCTAATCTGAATATATATTGTAGCCCCTGTTCTTCAACGTACAATTCTTGCACCGCGACAACTTCAAAAGACATCAAGCTGTAAGATAACTAGTATAATTAAGAAGTTTGTAGAAAACTCTAATCTGAAAATATATTTCAGCCCCTCTTCTCCTCCAACGTATAATTCTGGCACTGCGACAACTTCAAAAGATATCAAACTGTAAGATAACTAGGATAATTAAGAAGTTTGTTAAAAACTCTAATCTGAAAATATATTCCAGCCCCTCTTCTCCTCCAACGTACAATTCTGGCTCTGCGACAACTTCAAAAGATATCAAACTGTAAGATAACTAGGATAATTAAGAAGTTTGTTGAGAAATCTAATCTCAATATATATTTCAGTCCCTGTTCTCCTCCAACGTACAATTCTGGCTCTGCGACAACTTCAAAATACTTCAAACCGTAAGGTAATTAATATATTTAAAAAGTTTGTTGAAAAATCTAATCTCAATATATATTTCAGCCACTGACTTCCTCCAACGTACAATTCTGGCAATGCGACAACTTCAAAATACCTCAAACCGGAAGGTAATTAATATATTTATGAAGTTTGTTGAAAAATCTATTCTGAATAATTATTGTAGCCCCTGTTCTCCTCCAACGTACAATTCTGACTCTGCGACAATTTCAAAATACCTCAAACCGTAAGGTAAGTAATATATTTAAAAAGTTTGTTGAAAACTCTAATCTGAATATATATTTCAGCCCCTCTTCTCCTCAAACGTAGAATTCTGGCACTGCGACAACTTCAAAAGACATCAAACTGTGAGATAACTAGGATAATTAAGAAGTTTGTTGAAAACTCTAATCTGAAAATATATTTCAGCCCCTCTTCTCCTCCAACGTAGAATTCTGGCTCTGCGACAATTTCCAAATACATCAAACCGTAAGGTAATTAATATATTTATAAAGTTTGTTGAAAAATCTGAAATATATATTGGGATTAGATTTTTCAACAAACTTTATAAATATATTAATTACCTTACGGTTTGAGGTATTTTGAAATTGTCGCAGAGTCAGAATTGTACGTTGGAAGAAAACAGGGGCCACAATTTATATTCAGATTAGATTTTTCAACAAACTATATAAATATATTAATTACCTTACGGTTTGAAGTTTTTTGAAGTTGCCGCAGTGCCAGTATTGTACGTTGGAGGAGAACAGGGACTGAAATATATATTGAGATTAGATTTTTCAACAAACTTTTTAAATATATTAATTACCTTACGGTTTGATGTATTTTGAAGTTGTCGCAGAGCCAGAATTTTATGTTGTAGAAGAACAGGTGCTAAAATATAAATTCCAATTAGATTTTCCAAAAACTTTTAAAATATATTAATTACCTTACGGTTTGAGGTATTTTGAAATTGTCGCAGAGTCAGAATTGTACGTTGGAGAAGAACAGGTGCTAAAATATAAATTCAAATTAGATTTTTCAACAAACTTTATAAATATATTAAAAACCTTACGGTTTGAGGTATTTTGAAGTTGTCGCAGTGCCAGAATTGTACGTTGAAGAAGAAGAGGGGCTGAAATATATATTCAAATTAGATTTTTCAACCAACTTTTAAAATATATTAGTTACCTTACGGTTTGAGGTATTTTGAAATTGTCGCAGAGTCAGAATTGTACGTTGGAGGAGAAGAGGGGGTACAATATATATTCAGATTAGATTTTTCAACAAACTTCTTAAATATCCTAGTTATCTTACAGCTTTATGTCTTTTGAAGCTGTCGCAGTGGAAGAATTGTACGTTGAAGAACAGGTTCTACAATATATATTCAGATTAGATTTTTCAACAAACTTTATAAATATATTTATTACCTTACGGTTTGATGTATTTTGAAGTTGTCGCAGAGCCAGAATTTTATGTTGTAGAAGAACAGGTGCTAAAATATAAATTCAAATTAGATTTTCCAAAAACTTTTAAAATATATTAATTACCTTACGGTTTGAGGTATTTTGAAATTGTCGCAGAGTCAGAATTGTACGTTGGAGAAGAACAGGTGCCAAAATATAAATTCAAATTAGATTTTTCAACAAACTTTTTAAATATATTAATTACCTTACGGTTTGAAGTATTTTGAAGTTGTCGCAGAGCCAGAATTGTACGTTGGAGAAGAACAGATGCTAAAATATAAATTCAAATTACATTTTTCAAAAACATTTAAAATATATTAATTACCTTACGGTTTGAGGTATTTTGAAGTTGTCGCAGTGCCAGACTTGTACGTAGGAGGAGAATAGGGGCTGAAATATATATTCAAATTAGATTTTTCAACCAACTTTTTAAATATATTAGTTACCTTACGGTTTGAGGTATTTTGAAATTGTCGCAGGGCCAGAATTGTACGTTGGAAGAAAACAGGGCTACAAGATATATTCAGATAAGGTTTTTCAACAAACTTAATAAATATATTAATTACCTTACGGTTTGAGGTAGTTTGAAGTTGTCGCAGAGCCAGAATTGTACGTTGGAGGAGAACAGGGGCTACAATATATATTCAGATTAGATTTTTCAACAAACTTCTTAAATATCCTAGTTATCTTACAGCTTGATGTCTTTTGAAGCTGTCGCAGTGCAAGAATTGTACGTTGAAGAACATGTTCTACAATATATATTCAGATTAGAGTTTTCAACAAACTTTTTAAATATATTAATTACCTTACGGTTTGAGGTATTTTGAAGTTGTCGCAGTGCCTGAATTGCATGTTGGAGGAGAAGAGGGGCTGAAATATATATTCAGATTGGAGTTTTCAACAAACTTCTTAAATTTATTAATTACCTTAAGGTTTGAAGTATTTTGAAGTTGTCGCAGAGCCAGAATTGTACGTTGGAGAAGGACTGATGCTAAAATATAAATTCAAATTACATTTTACAAAAACTTTTAAAATATATTAATTACCTTACGGTTTGAGGTATTTTGAAGTTGTCGCAGTGCCAGAATTGTACGTTGGAGGAGAACAGGGGCTACAATATATATTCAGAGTAGATTTTTCAACAAACTTTATAAATATATTAATTATCTTACGGTTTGAGGTATTTTGAAGTTGTCGCAGTGCCTGAATTGCATGTTGGAGGAGAAGAGGGTCTGAAATATATATTCAGATTAGAGTTTTCAACAAACTTTTTAAATATATTACTTACCTTACGGTTTGAGGTATTTTGAGGTTGTCGCAGTGCCAGAATTGTACGTTGGAGGAGACCAGGGGCTACAATATATATTCTGATTAGATTTTTCAAAAACTTTTTAAATATATTAATTACCTTACGGTTTGAGGTATTTTGAAGTTGTCGCAGTGCCAGAATTGTACGTTGGAGGAGACCAGCGGCTACAATATAAATTCAAATTAGACTTTTCAAAAACTTTTTAAATATATTAATTACCTTACGGTTTGAGGTATTTTGAGATTATCGCAGTGCCAGAATTGTACGTTGGAGGAGACCAGGGGCTACAATATATATTCTGATTAGATTTTTCAACAAACTTTATAAACATATTAATTACCTTACGGTTTGAGGTATTTGGAAATTGTCGCAGAGCCAGAATTGTACGTTGGAGGAGAACAGGGGCTGAAATATATTTTCAGATTAGAGTTTTCAACAAACTTCTTAATTATCCTAGTTATCTTACAGCTTGATATCTTTTGAAGTTGTCGCAGTGCAAGAATTGTACGTTGAAGAACAGGGGCTACAATATATATTCAGATTGGATTTTTCAACAAACTTCTTAAATATCCCAGTTATCTTATATCTTGATGTCTTTTGAGGCTGTCGCAGTGCAAGAATTGTACGTTGAAGAACATGTTCTACAATATATATTCAGATTAGTTTTCAACAACCTTTTTAAATATATTAATTACCTAACGGTTTGAGGTATTTTGAAGTTGTCGCAGCGCCTGCATTGCATGTTGGAGGAGAAGAGGGGCTGAAATATATATTCAGATTAGAGTTTTCAACAAACTTCTTAATTATCCTAATTATCTTACAGTTTGATGTCTTTTGAAGTTGTCGCAGTGCCAGAATTCTACGTTGGAGGAGAAGAGGGGCTGAAATATATTTTCAGATTAGAGTTTTCAACAAACTTCTTAATAATCCTAGTTATCTTACAGTTTGATGTCTTTTGAACTTGTCGCAGTGCCAGAATTCTACGTCGGAGGAGGAGAGGGGCTGAAATATATATTCAGATTAGAGTTTTCAACAAACTTTTTAAATATATTACTTACCTTACGGTTTGAGGTATTTTGAAATTGTCGCAGAGTCAGAATTGTACGTTGGAGGAGAAGAGGGTCTGAAATATATATACAGATTAGAGTTTTCAACAAACTTCAAAATGTCCTTTGAAGTTGTCGCAGTGCTAGAATTGCACGTTGAAGAAGAACAGGGTCTACAATATATATTCAGATTAGATTTTTCAACAAACTTTTTAAATATATTAGTTACCCTACGGTTTGAGGTATTTTGAAATTGTCGCAGGGCCCGGATTGTACTTTGGAAGAAAACAGGGGCTACAAGATATATTCATATTGAATTTTTCAACAAACTTTATAAATATATTAATTACCTTACGGTTTGAGGTATTTTGAAGTTGTCGCAGAGCCAGAATTGTACGTTGGAGAAGAACAGGTGCTAAAATATAAATTCAAAATGGATTTTCCAAAAACTTTATAAATATATTAATTACCTTACGGTTTGAGGTATTTGGAAATTGTCGCAGAGCCGGAATTGTACGTTGGAGGAGAACAGGGGCTACAATATATATTTAGATTAAATTTTTCAACAAACTTCTTAATTATGCTAGTTATCATACAGATTGATGTCTTTTGAAGTTGTCGCAGTGCAAGAATTGTACGCTGAAGAACATGTTCTACAATATATATTCAGATTAGAGTTTTCAACAAACTGTTTAAATATATTAATTACCTTACGGTTTGAGGTATTTTGAAGTTGTCGCAGTGCCTGAATTGCATGTTGGAGGAGAAGAGAGGCTGAAATATATATTCAGATTAGAGTTTTCAACAAACTTCTTAAATTTATTAATTACCTTACGGTTTGAAGTATTTTGAAGTTGTCGCAGAGCCAGAATTGTACGTTGGAGAAGAACTGATGCTAAAATATAAATTCAAATTACATTTTTCAAAAACTTTTAAAATATATTAATTACCTTACGGTTTGAGGTATTTTGAAGTTGTCGCAGTGCCAGAATTGCACGTTGGAGGAGAAGAGTGGCTGAAATATATATTCAAATTAGATTTTTCAATCAAAATTTTAAATATATTAGTTACCTTACGGTTTGAGGTATTTTGAAATTGTCGCAGGGCCAGAATTGTACGTTGGAGAAAAACAGGTACTAAAATATATATTCAAATTAGATTTTTCAACAAACTTTTTAAATATATTAATTACCTTACGGTTTGAAGTATTTTGAAGTTGTCGCAGAGCCAGAATTGTACGTTGGAGAAGAACAGATGCTAAAATATAAATTCAAATTACATTTTTCAAAAACTTTTAAAATATATTAATTGCCTTACGGATTGAGGTATCTTAAAATTGTCGCAGAGTCAGAATTGAACGTTGTAGGAGAACAGGGGCTACAATATATATTCAGAATAGATTTTTCAACAAACTTCATAAATATATTAATTACCTTACGGTTTGAAGTATTTTGAAGTTGTCGCAGAGCCAGAATTGCACGTTGGAGAAGAACAGATGCTAAAATATAAATTCAAATTACATTTTTCAAAAACTTTTAAAATATATTAATTTCCTTACGGATTGAGGTATTTTAAAATTGTCGCAGAGTCAGAATTGAACGTTGGAGGAGAACAGGGGCTACAATATATATTCAGATTAGATTTTTCAACAAACTTTATAAATATATTAATTACCTTACGGTTTGAGGTATTTTGAGATTATCGCAGTGCCAGAATTGTACGTTGGAGGAGACCAGGGGCTACAATATATATTCTGATTAGATTTTTCAACAAACTTCATAAATATATTAATTACCTTACGGTTTGAAGTATTTTGAAGTTGTCGCAGTGCCAGAATTGTACATTGGAGGAGAACAGGGGCTACAATATATATTCAGAGTAGATTTTTCAACAAACTTTATAAATATATTAATTACCTTACGGTTTGAGGTATTTTGAAGTTGTCGCAGTGCCAGATTTGTACGTTGGAGGAGACCAGCGGCTACATTATAAATTCAAATTAGACTTTTCAAAAACTTTTTAAATATATTAATTACCTTACGGTTTGAGGTATTTTGAGATTATCGCAGTGCCAGAATTGTACGTTGGAGGAGACCAGGGGCTACAATATATATTCTGATTAGATTTTTCAACAAACTTTATAAACATATTAATTACCTTACGGTTTGAGGTATTTGGAAATTGTCGCAGAGCCAGAATTGTACGTTGGAGGAGAACAGGGGCTGAAATATATTTTCAGATTAGAGTTTTCAACAAACTTCTTAATTATCCTAGTTATCTTACAGCTTGATGTCTTTTGAAGTTGTCGCAGTGCAAGAATTGTACGTTGAAGAACAGGGGCTACAATATATATTCAGACTGGATTTTTCAACAAACTTCTTAAATATCCCAGTTATCTTACATCTTGATGTCTTTTGAGGCTGTCGAAGTGCAAGAATTGTACGTTGAAGAACATGTTCTACAATATATATTCAGATTAGTTTTCAACAAGCTTTTTAAATATATTAATTACCTAACGGTTTGAGGTATTTTGAAGTTGTCGCAGAGCCAGAATTCTACGTTTGAGGAGAAGAGGGGCTGAAATATATATTCAGATTAGAGTTTTCAACAAACTTCAAAATGTCTTTTGAATTTGTCGCAGTGTTAGAATTGCACGTTGAAGAAGAACAGGGTCTACAATACATATTCAGATTAGATTTTTCATGAAACTTCATAAATATATTAATTACCTTACGGTTTGAGGTATTTTGAAGTTGTCGCATTGCCAGAATTGTACGTTGGAAGAGAAGAGGGTCTGAAATATATATTCAGATTAGAGTTTTCAACAAACTTCAAAATGTCTTTTGAAGTTGTCGCAGTGCCAGAATTGCACGTTGAAGAAGAACAGGGTCTACAATACATATTCAGATTAGATTTTTCATCAAACTTCATAAATATATTAATTACCTTACGGTTTGAGGTATTTTGAAGTTGTCGCATTGCCAGAATTGTACATTGGAAGAGAAGAGGGTCTGAAATATATATGCAGATTAGATTTTTCAACAAACTTTATAAATATATTAAATACCTTACGGTTTGAGGTATTTTGAAGTCGTCGCAGTGCCAGAATTGTACGTTGGAGGAGAAGAGGGGTTGAAATATATATTCAAATTAGATTTTTCAACCAACTTTTTAAATATTTTTCTTACCTTAGGGTTTGAGGTATTTTGAAGTTGTCGCAGAGCCAGAATTGTACGTTAGAGAAGAACAGGTGCTAAAATATAAATTCAAATTAGATATTTCAAAAACTTTTTAAATATATCAAACTGTGAGATAACTAGGATAATTAAGAAGTTTGTTGAAAACTCTAATCTGAAAATATATTTCAGTCCCTCTTCTCCTCCAACGTGCAATTCAGGCACTGCGACAAGATATCAAACTGTAAGATAACTAAGATCATTAAGAAGTTTGTTGAAAAATCTAATCTGAATATATATTGTAGCCCCTGTTCTTCAACGTACAATTCTTGCACTGCGACAGCTTCAAAAGATATCAAACTGTAAGATAACTAGGATAATTAAGAAGGTTGTTGAAAACTCCAATCTGAATATATATTTCAGCCCCTCCTCTCCTCCAACGTACATTTCTGGCACTGCGACAACTTCAAAAGATATCAAACTGTAAGATAACTAGGATAATTAAGAAGTTTGTTGAAAAATCTAATCTAAATATATATTGTAGCCCCTGTTCTCCTCCAACGTACAATTCTGTCTCTGCGACAATTTCCAAATACCTCAAACCGTAAGGTAATTAATATATTTATAAAGTTTGTTGAAAAATCTAATCTGAATATATATTGTAGCCCCTGGTCTCCGCCAACGTACAATTCTGGCCCTGCGACAACTTCAAAATACCCCAAACCGTAAGGTAATTAATATATTTAAAAAGTTTGTTGAAAAATCTTATCTGAATATATCTTGTAGCCCCTGTTTTCTGCCAACGTACAATTCTGGCCCTGCGACAATTTCAAAATACCCCAAACCGTAAGGTAATTAATATATTTATAAAGTTTGTTGAAAAATCTTATCTGAATATATCTTGTAGCCCCTGTTTTCTGCCAACGTACAATTCTGGCCCTGCGACAATTTCAAAATACCTCAAACCGTAAGGTATTTAATATATTTAAAAAGTTTGTTGAAAAATCTAATCTCAATATATATTTCAGCCCCTCTTCTCCTCCAACATACAATTCTGGCACTGCGACAACTTCAAAAGACATCAAACTCCAAGATAACTAAGAAAGTTAAGAACTTTGTGGAAAACTCTAATCTGAATAAATATTTCAGCCCCTCTTCTCCTCCAACATGCAATTCAGGCACAGCGACAACTTCAAAATACCTAAAACCGCAAGGTAATTTATATATTTAAAAAATTTGTTGAAAAATCTAATATGAATATATATTGTAGCCCCTCTTCTCCTCCAACGTGCAATTCAGGCACTGCGAGAAGATATCAAACTGTAAGATAACTAAGATAATTAAGAAGTTTGTTGAAAAATCTAATCTGATTATATATTGTAGCCCCTGTTATTCAACGTACAATTCTTGCTCTGCGACAACTTCAAAAGACATCAAGCTGTAAGATAACTAGGATATTTAAGAAGTTTGTTGAAAAATCTAATCTAAATATATATTGTAGCCCCTGTTCTCCTCCAACGTACAATTCTGGCTCTGCGACAATTTCCAAATACCTCAAACCGTAAGGTAATTAATATATTTATAAAGTTTGTTGAAAAATCTAATCTGAATATATATTGTAGCCCCTGGTCTCCTCCAACGTACAATTCTGGCACTGCGACAATCTCAAAATACCTCAAACCGTAAGGTAATTAATATATATAAAAAGTTTTTGAAAAATCTAATTTGAATTTATATTTTAGCACCTGTTCTTCTCTAACGTACAATTCTGGCTCTGCGACAACTTCAAAATACCTCAAACCCTAAGGTAACAAATATATTTAAAAAGTTGGTTGAAAAATCTAATTTGAATATATATTTCAGCCCCTCTTCTCCTCCAACGTACAATTCTAGCACTGCGACAAATTCAAAAGACATTTTGAAGTTTGTTGAAAACTCTAATCTGAATATATATTTCAGACCCTCTTCTCTTCCAACGTATAATTCTGGCAATGCGACAACTTCAAAATACCTCAAACCGTAAGGTAATTAATATATTTATGAAGTTTGTTGAAAAATCTAATCTGAATATGTATTGTAGACCCTGCATTCTTCAACCAGCAATTCTAGCACTGCGACAAATTCAAAAGACATTTTGAAGTTTGTTGAAAACTCTAATCCGAATATATATTTCAGTCCCTCTTCCCTCCAACGTGCAATTCAGGCACTGGGACAAGATATCAAACTGTAAGATAACTAAGATAATTAAGAAGTTTGTTGAAAAATCTAATCTGAATATATATTGTAGCCCCTGTTCTTCAACGTACAATTCTTGCACCGCGACAACTTCAAAAGACATCAAGCTGTAAGATAACTAGTTTAATTAAGAAGTTTGTTGAAAACTCTAATCTGAAAATATATTTCAGCCCCTCTTCTCCTCCAACGTAAAATTCTGGCACTGCGACAACTTCAAAAGATATCAAACTGTAAGATAACTAGGATAATTAAGAAGTTTGTTAAAAACTCTAATCTGAAAATATATTTCAGCCCCTCTTCTCCTCCAACGTACAATTCTGGCTCTGCGACAACTTCAAAAGATATCAAAATGTAAGATAACTAGGATAATTAAGAAGTTTGTTGAGAAATCTAATCTCAATATATATTTCAGTCCCTGTTCTCCTCCAACGTACAATACTGGCACTGCGACAACTTCAAAATACTTCAAACTGTAAGGTAATTAATATATTTATAAAGTTTGTTGAAAAATCTAATTTGAATTTATATTTTAGCACCTGTTCTCTAACGTACAATTCTGTCTCTGCGACAATTTCAAAATAACTCAAACCGTAAGGTAATTAATATATTCATTAAATTTGTTGAAAAATCTAATCTGAATATATATTGTAGACCCTGTTCTTCTTCAACGTACAATTCTAGCACTGCGTCAACTTCAAAATACCTCAAACCGTAAGGTAATTAATTTATTTAAAAAGTTTGTTGAAAAATCTAATCAGAATATATATTGTAGACCCTGTTCTTCTTCAACGCACAATTCTGGCACTGCGACAACTTCAAAAGACATCAAACTGTAAGGTAAGTAAATATTTGAAAAGTTTGTTGAAAAATCTAATCCCAATATATATTTCAGCCCCTGTTCACCTCCAACGTACAATTCTGGCTCTGCGACAACTTCAAAATAACTCAAACCGGAAGGTAATTAATATATTTATGAAGTTTGTTGAAAAATCTATTCTGAATAATTATTGTAGCCCCTGTTCTCCTCCAACGTACAATTCTGACTCTGCGACAATTTCAAAATACCTCAAACCTTAAGGTAAGTAATATATTTAAAAAGTTTGTTGAAAACTCTAATCTGAATATATATTTCAGCCCCTCTTCTCCTCAAACGTAGAATTCTGGCACTGCGACAACTTCAAAAGACATCAAACTGTGAGATAACTAGGATAATTAAGAAGTTTGTTGAAAACTCTAATCTGAAAATATATTTCAGCCCCTCTTCTCCTCCAACGTAGAATTCTGGCTCTGCGACAATTTCCAAATACATCAAACCGTAAGGTAATTAATATATTTATAAAGTTTGTTGAAAAATCTGAAATATATATTGGGATTAGATTTTTCAACAAACTTTTCAAATATTTTCTTACCTTACAGTTTGATGTCTTTTGAAGTTGTCGCAGTACCAGAGTTGTACGTTGAAGAAGAACAGGGGCTACAATATATATTCAGATTAGATTTTTCAACAAACTTCTTAATTATCCTAGTTATCTTACTGTTTGATATCTTTTGAAGTTGTCGCAGAGCCAGAATTGTACGCTGGAGGAGAAGAGGGGCTGAAATATATTTTCAGATTAGAGTTTTCAACAAACTTCTTAATTATCCTAGTTATCTTACAGTTTGATATCTTTTCAAGTTGTCGCAGTGCCAGAACTATACGTTGGAGGAGAAGAGGGGCTGAAATATATTTTCAGATTAGAGTTTTCAACAAACTTCTTAATTATACTAGTTATCTTACAGCTTGATGTCTTTTGAAGTTGTCGCGGTGCAAGAATTGTACGTTGAAGAACAGGGGCTACAATATATATTCAGATTAGATTTTTCAACAAACTTCTTAATTATCTTAGTTATCTTACAGTTTGATATCTTGTCGCAGTGCCTGAATTGCACGTTGGAGGAGAAGAGGGGCTGAAATATATATTCAGATTAGGGTTTTCAACAAACTTTTTAAATATATTACTTACCTTACGGTTTGAGGTATTTTGAAATTGTCGCAGAGTCAGAATTGTACGTTGGAGGAGAACAGGGGCTACAATATATATTCAGATTAGATTTTTCAACAAACTTCTTAAATATCCTAGTTACCTTACAGCTTGATGTCTTTTGAAGCTGTCGCAGTGCAAGAATTGTACGTTGAAGAACAGGTTCTACAATATATATTCAGATTAAATTTTTCAACAAACTTTATAAATATATTAATTACCTTACTGTTTGAGGTATTTTGAAATTGTCGCAGAGTCAGAATTGTATGTTGGAAGAAAACAGGGGCCACAATTTATATTCAGATTAGATTTTTCAACAAACTTTATAAATATATTAATTACCTTACGGTTTGAAGTATTTTGAAGTTGCCGCAGTGCCAGTATTGTACGTTGGAGGAGAACAGGGACTGAAATATATATTGAGATTAGATTTTTCAACAAACTTTTTAAATATATTAATTACCTTACGGTTTGAAGTATTTTGAAGTTGTCGCAGAGCCAGAATTGTACGTTGGAGGAGAACAGGAGCTACAATATATATTCAGATTAGATTTTTCAACAAACTTCTTAAATATCCTAGTTATCTTACAGCTTGATGTCTTTTGAAGCTGTCGCAGTGGAAGAATTGTACGTTGAAGAACAGGTTCCACAATATATATTCAGATTAGATTTTTCAACAAACTTTATAAATATTTTTATTACCTTACGGTTTGATGTATTTTGAAGTTGTCGCAGAGCCAGAATTTTATGTTGTAGAAGAACAGGTGCTAAAATATAAATTCCAATTAGATTTTCCAAAAACTTAAAATATATTAATTACCTTACGGTTTGAGGTATTTTGAAATTGTCGCAGAGTCAGAATTGTACGTTGGAGAAGAACAGGTGCTAAAATATAAATTCAAATTAGATTTTCCAAAAACTTTTGAAATATATTAATTACCTTACGGTTTGAGGTATTTTGAAATTGTCGCAGAGTCAGAATTGTACGTTGGAGAAGAACAGATGCTAAAATATAAATTCAAATTACATTTTTCAAAAACATTTAAAATAAATTAATTACCTTACGGTTTGAGGTATTTTGAAGTTGTCGCAGTGCCAGACTTGTACGTAGGAGGAGAATAGGGGCTGAAATATATATTCAAATTAGATTTTTCAACCAACTTTTTAAATATATTAGTTACCTTACCGTTTGAGGTATTTTGAAATTGTCGCAGGGCCAGAATTGTACGTTGGAAGAAAACAGGGCTACAAGATATATTCAGATTAGAGTTTTCAACAAACTTTTTAAATATATTAATTACCTTACGGTTTGAGGTATTTTGAAGTTGTCGCAGTGCCTGAATTGCATGTTGGAGGAGAAGAGGGGCTGAAATATATATTCAGATTGGAGTTTTCAACAAACTTCTTAAATTTATTAATTACCTTAAGGTTTGAAGTATTTTGAAGTTGTCGCAGAGCCAGAATTGTACGTTGGTGAAGGACTGATGCTAAAATATAAATTCAAATTACATTTTACAAAAACTTTTAAAATATATTAATTACCTTACGGTTTGAGGTATTTTGAAGTTGTCGCAGTGCCAGAATTGTACGTTGTAGGAGAACAGGGGCTACAATATATATTCAGAGTAGATTTTTCAACAAACTTTATAAATATATTAATTACCTTACGGTTCGAGGTATTTTGAAGTTGTCGCAGTGCCTGAATTGCATGTTGGAGGAGAAGAGGGTCTGAAATATATATTCAGATTAGAGTTTTCAACAAACTTTTTAAATATATTACTTACCTTACGGTTTGAGGTATTTTGAGGTTGTCGCAGTGCCAGAATTGTACGTTGGAGGAGACCAGGGGCTACAATATATATTCTGATTAGATTTTTCAAAAACTTTTTAAATATATTAATTACCTTACGGTTTGAGGTATTTTGAAGTTGTCGCAGTGCCAGAATTGTACTTTGGAGGAGAACAGGGGCTACAATATATATTCAGAGTAGATTTTTCAACAAACTTTATAAATATATTAATTACCTTACGGTTTGAGGTATTTTGAAGTTGTCGCAGTGCCAGAATTGTACGTTGGAGGAGACCAGCGGCTACAATATAAATTCAAATTAGACTTTTCAAAAACTTTTTAAATATATTAATTACCTTACGGTTTGAGGTATTTTGAGATTATCGCAGTGCCAGAATTGTACGTTGGAGGAGACCAGGGGCTACAATATATATTCTGATTAGATTTTTCAACAAACTTTATAAACATATTAATTACCTTACGGTTTGAGGTATTTGGAAATTGTCGCAGAGCCAGAATTGTACGTTGGAGGAGAACAGGGGCTGAAATATATTTTCAGATTAGAGTTTTCAACAAACTTCTTAATTATCCTAGTTATCTTACAGCTTGATGTCTTTTGAAGTTGTCGCAGTGCAAGAATTGTACGTTGAAGAACAGGGACTACAATATATATTCAGATTGGATTTTTCAACAAACTTCTTAAATATCCCAGTTATCTTACATCTTGATGTCTTTTGAGGCTGTCGAAGTGCAAGAATTGTACGTTGAAGAACATGTTCTACAATATATATTCAGATTAGTTTTCAACAAGCTTTTTAAATATATTAATTACCTAACGGTTTGAGGTATTTTGAAGTTGTCGCAGAGCCAGAATTCTACGTTTGAGGAGAAGAGGGGCTGAAATATATATTCAGATTAGAGTTTTCAACAAACTTCAAAATGTCTTTTGAATTTGTCGCAGTGCTAGAATTGCACGTTGAAGAAGAACAGGGTCTACAATACATATTCAGATTAGATTTTTCATGAAACTTCATAAATATATTAATTACCTTACGGTTTGAGGTATTTTGAAGTTGTCGCATTGCCAGAATTGTACGTTGGAAGAGAAGAGGGTCTGAAATATATATTCAGATTAGAGTTTTCAACAAACTTCAAAATGTCTTTTGAAGTTGTCGCAGTGCCAGAATTGCACGTTGAAGAAGAACAGGGTCTACAATACATATTCAGATTAGATTTTTCATCAAACTTCATAAATATATTAATTACCTTACGGTTTGAGGTATTTTGAAGTTGTCGCATTGCCAGAATTGTACATTGGAAGAGAAGAGGGCCTGAAATATATATGCAGATTAGATTTTTCAACAAACTTTATAAATATATTAAATACCTTACGGTTTGAGGTATTTTGAAGTCGTCGCAGTGCCAGAATTGTACGTTGGAGGAGAAGAGGGGTTGAAATATATATTCAAATTAGATTTTTCAACCAACTTTTTAAATATATTTCTTACCTTAGGGTTTGAGGTATTTTGAAGTTGTCGCAGAGCCAGAATTGTACGTTAGAGAAGAACAGGTGCTAAAATATAAATTCAAATTAGATATTTCAAAAACTATTTAAATATATCAAACTGTGAGATAACTAGGATAATTAAGAAGTTTGTTGAAAACTCTAATCTGAAAATATATTTCAGTCCCTCTTCTCCTCCAACGTGCAATTCAGGCACTGCGACAAGATATCAAACTGTAAGATAACTAAGATCATTAATGTTGAAAAATCTAATCTGAATATATATTGTAGCCCCTGTTCTTCAACGTACAATTCTTGCACTGCGACAGCTTCAAAAGATATCAAACTGTAAGATAACTAGGATAATTAAGAAGGTTGTTGAAAACTCCAATCTGAATATATATTTCAGCCCCTCTTCCCCTCCAACGTACATTTCTGGCACTGCGACAACTTCAAAAGATATCAAACTGTAAGATAACTAGAATAATTAAGAAGTTTGTTGAAAAATCTAATCTAAATATATATTGTAGCCCCTGTTCTCCTCCAACGTACAATTCTGTCTCTGCGACAATTTCCAGATACCTCTAACCGTAACGTAATTAATATATTTATAAAGTTTGTTGAAAAATCTAATCTGAATATATATTGTAGCCCCTGGTCTCCGCCAACGTACAATTCTGGCACTGCGACAATCTCAAAATACCTCAAACCGTAAGGTAATTAATATATTTAAAAAGTTTTTGAATAATCTAATTTGAATTTATATTTTAGCACCTGTTCTTCTCCAACGTACAATTCTGGCTCTGCGACAACTTCAAAATACCCCAAACCGTAAGGTAATTAATATATTTATAAAGTTTGTTGAAAAATCTTATCTGAATATATCTTGTAGCCCCTGTTTTCTGCCAACGTACAATTCTGGCCCTGCGACAATTTCAAAATACCTCAAACCGTAAGGTATTTAATATATTTATAAAGTTTGTTGAAGAATCTAATCTGAATATATATTGTAGCCCCTGTTTTCTTCCAACGTACAATTCTGACTCTGCGACAATTTCAAAATACCTCAAACCGTAAGGTATTTAATATATTTAAAAAGTTTGTTGAAAAATCTAATCTCAATATATATTTCAGCCCCTCTTCTCCTCCAACATACAATTCTGGCACTGCGACAACTTCAAAAGACATCAAACTCCAAGAAAACTAAGAAAGTTAAGAACTTTGTGGAAATCTCTAATCTGAATAAATATTTCAGCCCCTCTTCTCCTCCAACATGCAATTCAGGCACAGCGACAACTTCAAAATACCTAAAACCGCAAGGTAATTTATATATTTAAAAAATTTGTTGAAAAATCTAATATGAATATATATTGTAGCCCCTCTTCTCCTCCAACGTGCAATTCAGGCACTGCGAGAAGATATCAAACTGTAAGATAACTAAGATAATTAAGAAGTTTGTTGAAAAATCTAATCTGATTATATATTGTAGCCCCTGTTATTCAACGTACAATTCTTGCTCTGCGACAACTTCAAAAGACATCAAGCTGTAAGATAACTAGGATATTTAAGAAGTTTGTTGAAAAATCTAATCTAAATATATATTGTAGCCCCTGTTCTCCTCCAACGTACAATTCTGGCTCTGCGACAACTTCAAAATACCTCAAACCCTAAGGTAACAAATATATTTAAAAAGTTGGTTGAAAAATCTAATTTGAATATATATTTCAGCCCCTCTTCTCCTCCAACGTACAATTCTAGCACTGCGACAAATTCAAAAGACATTTTGAAGTTTGTTGAAAACTCTAATCTGAATATATATTTCAGACCCTCTTCTCTTCCAACGTATAATTCTGGCAATGCGACAACTTCAAAATACCTCAAACCGTAAGGTAATTAATATATTTTAAAAGTTTTTGGAAAATCTAATTGGAATTTATAATTTAGCACCTGTTCTTCTACAACATAAAATTCTGGCTATGCGACAACTTCAAAATACATCAAACCGTAAGGTAATAAAAATATTTATAAAGTTTGTTGAAAAATCTAATCTGAATATATATTGTGGAACCTGTTCTTCAACGTACAATTCTTCCACTGCGACGGCTTCAAAAGACATCAAGCTGTAAGATAACTAGGATATTTAAGAAGTTTGTTGAAAAATCTAATCTGAATATATATTGTAGCTCCTGTTCTCCTCCAACGTACAATTCTGGCTCTGCGACAACTTCAAAATACTTCAAACCGTAGGGTAATTAATATATTTAAAAAGTTTGTTGAAAAATCTAATCTCAATATATATTTCAGTCCCTGTTCTCCTCCAACGTAAAATACTGGCACTGCGACAACTTCAAAATACTTCAAACTGTAAGGTAATTAATATATTTATAAAGTTTGTTGAAAAATCTAATTTGAATTTATATTTTAGCACCTGTTCTCTAACGTACAATTCTGTCTCTGCGACAATTTCAAAATAACTCAAACCGTAAGGTAATTAATATATTCATTAAATTTGTTGAAAAATCTAATCTGAATATATATTGTAGACCCTGTTCTTCTTCAACGTACAATTCTAGCACTGCGTCAATTTCAAAATACCTCAATCCGTAAGGTAATTAATTTATTTAAAAAGTTTGTTGAAAAATCTAATCAGAATATATATTGTAGACCCTGTTCTTCTTCAACGCACAATTCTGGCACTGCGACAACTTCAAAAGACATCAAACTGTAAGGTAAGTAAATATTTGAAAAGTTTGTTGAAAAATCTAATCCCAATATATATTTCAGCCCCTGTTCTCCTCCAACGTACAATTCTGGCTCTGCGACAACTTCAAAATACCTCAAACCGGAAGGTAATTAATATATTTATGAAGTTTGTTGAAAAATCTATTCTGAATAATTATTGTAGCCCCTGTTCTCCTCCAACGTACAATTCTGACTCTGCGACAATTTCAAAATACCTCAAACCTTAAGGTAAGTAATATATTTAAAAAGTTTGTTGAAAACTCTAATCTGAATATATATTTCAGCCCCTCTTCTCCTCAAACGTAGAATTCTGGCACTGCGACAACTTCAAAAGACATCAAACTGTGAGATAACTAGGATAATTAAGAAGTTTGTTGAAAACTCTAATCTGAAAATATATTTCAGCCCCTCTTCTCCTCCAACGTAGAATTCTGGCTCTGCGACAATTTCCAAATACATCAAACCGTAAGGTAATTAATATATTTATAAAGTTTGTTGAAAAATCTGAAATATATATTGGGATTAGATTTTTCAACAAACTTTTCAAATATTTTCTTACCTTACAGTTTGATGTCTTTTGAAGTTGTCGCAGTACCAGAGTTGTACGTTGAAGAAGAACAGGGGCTACAATATATATTCAGATTAGATTTTTCAACAAACTTCTTAATTATCCTAGTTATCTTACTGTTTGATATCTTTTGAAGTTGTCGCAGAGCCAGAATTGTACGCTGGAGGAGAAGAGGGGCTGAAATATATTTTCAGATTAGAGTTTTCAACAAACTTCTTAATTATCCTAGTTATCTTACAGTTTGATATCTTTTCAAGTTGTCGCAGTGCCAGAACTATACGTTGGAGGAGAAGAGGGGCTGAAATATATTTTCAGATTAGAGTTTTCAACAAACTTCTTAATTATACTAGTTATCTTACAGCTTGATGTCTTTTGAAGTTGTCGCGGTGCAAGAATTGTACGTTGAGGAACAGGGGCTACAATATATATTCAGATTAGATTTTTCAACAAACTTCTTAATTATCTTAGTTATCTTACAGTTTGATATCTTGTCGCAGTGCCTGAATTGCACGTTGGAGGAGAAGAGGGGCTGAAATATATATTCAGATTAGGGTTTTCAACAAATTTTTTAAATATATTACTTACCTTACGGTTTGAGGTATTTTGAAATTGTCGCAGAGTCAGAATTGTACGTTGGAGGAGAACAGGGGCTACAATATATATTCAGATTAGATTTTTCAACAAACTTCTTAAATATCCTAGTTACCTTACAGCTTGATGTCTTTTGAAGCTGTCGCAGTGCAAGAATTGTACGTTGAAGAACAGGTTCTACAATATATATTCAGATTAGATTTTTCAACAAACTTTATAAATATATTAATTACCTTACGGTTTGAGGTATTTTGAAATTGTCGCAGAGTCAGAATTGTACGTTGGAAGAAAACAGTGGCCACAATTTATATTCAGATTAGATTTTTCAACAAACTTTATAAATATATTAATTACCTTACGGTTTGAAGTATTTTGAAGTTGCCGCAGTGCCAGTATTGTACGTTGGAGGAGAACAGGGACTGAAATATATATTGAGATTAGATTTTTCAACAAACTTTTTAAATATATTAATTACCTTACGGTTTGAAGTATTTTGAAGTTGTCGCAGAGCCAGAATTGTACGTTGGAGGAGAACAGGAGCTACAATATATATTCAGATTAGATTTTTCAACAAACTTCTTAAATATCCTAGTTATCTTACAGCTTGATGTCTTTTGAAGCTGTCGCAGTGGAAGAATTGTACGTTGAAGAACAGGTTCTACAATATATATTCAGATTAGATTTTTCAACAAACTTTATAAATATATTAATTAACTTACTGTTTGAGGTATTTTGAAATTGTCGCAGAGTCAGAATTGTATGTTGGAAGAAAACAGTGGCCACAATTTATATTCAGATTAGATTTTTCAACAAACTTTATAAATATATTAATTACCTTACGGTTTGAAGTATTTTGAAGTTGCCGCAGTGCCAGTATTGTACGTTGGAGGAGAACAGGGACTGAAATTTATATTGAGATTAGATTTTTCAACAAACTTTTTAAATATATTAATTACCCTACGGTTTGAAGTATTTTGAAGTTGTCGCAGAGCCAGAATTGTACGTTGGAGGAGAACAGGAGCTACAATATATATTCAGATTAGATTTTTCAACAAACTTCTTAAATATCCTAGTTATCTTACAGCTTGATGTCTTTTGAAGCCGTCGCAGTGGAAGAATTGTACGTTGAAGAACAGGTTCCACAATATATATTCAGATTAGATTTTTCAACAAACTTTATAAATATTTTTATTACCTTACGGTTTGATGTATTTTGAAGTTGTCGCATAGCCAGAATTTTATGTTGTAGAAGAACAGGTGCTAAAATATAAATTCCAATTAGATTTTCCAAAAAATTTTAAAATATATTAATTACCTTACGGTTTGAGGTATTTTGAAATTGTCGCAGAGGCAGAATTGTACGTTGGAGAAGAACAGGTGCTAAAATATAAATTCAAATTAGAAATTTCAACAAACTTTATAAATATATTAAAAACCTTACGGTTTGAGGTATTTTGAAGTTGTCGCAGTGCCAGAATTGTACGTTGAAGAAGAAGAGGGGCTGAAATATATATTCAAATTAGATTTTTCAACCAACTTTTTAAATATATTAGTTACCTTACGGTTTGAGGTATTTTGAAATTGTCGCAGAGTCAGAATTGTACGTTGGAGGAGAACAGGGGCTACAATATATATTCAGATTAGATTTTTCAACAAACTTCTTAAAAATCCTAGTTATCTTACAGCTTTATGTCTTTTGAAGCTGTCGCAGTGGAAGAATTGTACGTTGAAGAACAGGTTCTACAATATATATTCAGATTAGATTTTTCAACAAACTTTATAAATATATTTATTACCTTACGGTTTGATGTATTTTGAAGTTGTCGCAGAGCCAGAATTTTATGTTGTAGAAGAACAGGTGCTAAAATATAAATTCAAATTAGATTTTCCAAAAACTTTTAAAATATATTAATTACCTTACGGTTTGAGGTATTTTGAAATTGTCGCAGAGTCAGAATTGTACGTTGGAGAAGAACAGGTGCTAAAATATAAATTCAAATTAGATTTTTCAACAAACTTTTTAAATATATTAATTACCTTACGGTTTGAAGTATTTTGAAGTTGTCGCAGAGCCAGAATTGTACGTTGGAGAAGAACAGATGCTAAAATATAAATTCAAATTACATTTTTCAAAAACATTTAAAATATATTAATTACCTTACGGTTTGAGGTATTTTGAAGTTGTCGCAGTGCCAGACTTGTACGTAGGAGGAGAATAGGGGCTGAAATATATATTCAAATTGGATTTTTCAACCAACTTTTTAAATATATTAGTTACCTTACGGTTTGAGGTATTTTGAAATTGTCGCAGGGCCAGAATTGTACGTTGGAAGAAAACAGGGCTACAAGATATATTCAGATAAGATTTTTCAACAAACTTAATAAATATATTAATTACCTTACGGTTTGAGGTATTTTGAAGTTGTCGCAGAGCCAGAATTGTACGTTGGAGGAGAACAGGGGCTACAATATATATTCAGATTAGATTTTTCAACAAACTTCTTAAATATCCTAGTTATCTTACAGCTTGATGTCTTTTGAAGCTGTCGCAGTGCAAGAATTGTACGTTGAAGAACATGTTCTACAATATATATTCAGATTAGAGTTTTCAACAAACTTTTTAAATATATTAATTACCTTACGGTTTGAGGTATTTTGAAGTTGTCGCAGTGCCTGAATTGCATGTTGGAGGAGAAGAGGGTCTGAAATATATATTCAGATTAGAGTTTACAACAAACTTTTTAAATATATTACTTACCTTACGGTTTGAGGTATTTTGAGGTTGTCGCAGTGCCAGAATTGTACGTTGGAGGAGACCAGGGGCTACAATATATATTCTGATTAGATTTTTCAAAAACTTTTTAAATATATTAATTACCTTACGGTTTGAGGTATTTTGAAGTTGTCGCAGTGCCAGAATTGTACGTTGGAGGAGAACAGGGGCTACAATTTATATTCAGAGTAGATTTTTCAACAAACTTTATAAATATATTAATTACCTTACGGTTTGAGGTATTTTGAAGTTGTCGCAGTGCCAGAATTGTACGTTGGAGGAGACCAGCGGCTATAATATAAATTCAAATTAGACTTTTCAAAAACTTTTTAAATATATTAATTACCTTACGGTTTGAGGTATTTTGAGATTATCGCAGTGCCAGAATTGTACGTTGGAGGAGACCAGGGGCTACAATATATATTCTGATTAGATTTTTCAACAAACTTTATAAACATATTAATTACCTTACGGTTTGAGGTATTTGGAAATTGTCGCAGAGCCAGAATTGTACGTTGTAGGAGAACAGGGGCTGAAATATATTTTCAGATTAGAGTTTTCAACAAACTACTTAATTATCCTAGTTATCTTACAGCTTGATGTCTTTTGAAGTTGTCGCAGTGCAAGAATTGTACGTTGAAGAACAGGGGCTACAATATATATTCAGATTGGATTTTTCAACAAACTTCTTAAATATCCCAGTTATCTTACATCTTGATGTCTTTTGAGGCTGTCGCAGTGCAAGAATTGTACGTTGAAGAACATGTTCTACAATATATATTCAGATTAGTTTTCAACAAGCTTTTTAAATATATTAATTACCTAACGGTTTGAGGTATTTTGAAGTTGTCGCAGCGCCTGCATTGCATGTTGGAGGAGAAGAGGGGCTGAAATATATATTCAGATTAGAGTTTTCAACAAACTTCTTAATTATCCTAATTATCTTACAGTTTGATGTCTTTTGAAGTTGTCGCAGTGCCAGAATTCCACGTTGGAGGAGAAGAGGGGCTGAAATATATTTTCAGATTAGAGTTTTCAACAAACTTTTTAAATATATTACTTACCTTACGGTTTGAGGTATTTTGAAATTGTCGCAGAGTCAGAATTGTACGTTGGAGGAGAAGAGGGTCTGAAATATATATACAGATTAGAGTTTTCAACAAACTTCAAAATGTCTTTTGAAGTTGTCGCAGTGCTAGAATTGCACGTTGAAGAAGAACAGGGTCTACAATATATATTCAGATTGGATTTTTCAACAAACTTTTTAAATATATTAGTTACCTTACGGTTTGAGGTATTTTGAAATTGTCGCAGGGCCCGGATTGTACTTTGGAAGAAAACAGGGGCTACAAGATATATTCATATTGAATTTTTTAACAAACTTTATAAATATATTAATTACCTTACTGTTTGAGGTATTTTGAAATTGTCGCAGAGTCAGAATTGTATGTTGGAAGAAAACAGGGGCCACAATTTATATTCAGATTAGATTTTTCAACAAACTTTATAAATATATTAATTACCTTACGGTTTGAAGTATTTTGAAGTTGCCGCAGTGCCAGTATTGTATGTTGGAGGAGAACAGGAACTGAAATATATATTGAGATTAGATTTTTCAACAAACTTTTTAAATATATTAATTACCTTACGGTTTGAAGTATTTTGAAGTTGTCGCAGAGCCAGAATTGTACGTTGGAGGAGAACAGGAGCTACAATATATATTCAGATTAGATTTTTCAACAAACTTCTTAAATATCCTAGTTATCTTACAGCTTGATGTCTTTTGAAGCTGTCGCAGTGGAAGAATTGTACGTTGAAGAACAGGTTCCACAATATATATTCAGATTAGATTTTTCAACAAACTTTATAAATATTTTTATTACCTTACGGTTTGATGTATTTTGAAGTTGTCGCAGAGCCAGAATTTTATGTTGTAGAAGAACAGGTGCTAAAATATAAATTCCAATTAGATTTTCCAAAAACTTTTAAAATATATTAATAACCTTACGGTTTGAGGTATTTTGAAATTGTCGCAGAGTTAGAATTGTACGTTGGAGAAGAACAGGTGCTAAAATATAAATTCAAATTAGATTTTTCAACAAACTTTATAAATATATTAAAAACCTTACGGTTTGAGGTATTTTGAAGTTGTCGCAGTGCCAGAATTGTACGTTGAAGAAGAAGAGGGGCTGAAATATATATTCAAATTAGATTTTTCAACCAACTTTTTAAATATATTAGTTACCTTACGGTTTGAGGTATTTTGAAATTGTCGCAGAGTCAGAATTGTACGTTGGAGGAGAACAGGGGCTACAATATATATTCAGATTAGATTTTTCAACAAACTTTATAAATATATTTATTACCTTACGGTTTGATGTATTTTGAAGTTGTCGCAGAGCCAGAATTTTATGTTGTAGAAGAACAGGTGCTAAAATATAAATTCAAATTAGATTTTCCAAAAACTATTAAAATATATTAATTACCTTACGGTTTGAGGTATTTTGAAATTGTCGCAGAGTCAGAATTGTACGTTGGAGAAGAACAGGTGCTAAAATATAAATTCAAATTAGATTTTTCAACAAACTTTTTAAATATATTAATTACCTTACGGTTTGAAGTATTTTGAAGTTGTCGCAGAGCCAGAATTGTACGTTGGAGAAGAACAGATGCTAAAATATAAATTCAAATTACATTTTTCAAAAACATTTAAAATATATTAATTACCTTACGGTTTGAGGTATTTTGAAGTTGTCGCAGTGCCAGACTTGTACGTAGGAGGAGAATAGGGGCTGAAATATATATTCAAATTAGATTTTTCAACCATCTTTTTAAATATATTACTTACCTTACGGTTTGAGGGATTTTGAAATTGTCGCAGGGCCAGAATTGTACGTTGGAAGAAAACAGGGCTACAAGATATATTCAGATAAGATTTTTCAACAAACTTAATAAATATATTAATTACCTTACGGTTTGAGGTATTTTGAAGTTGTCGCAGAGCCAGAATTGTACGTTGGAGGAGAACAGGGGCTACAATATATATTCAGATTAGATTTTTCAACAAACTTCTTAAATATCCTAGTTATCTTACAGCTTGATGTCTTTTGAAGCTGTCGCAGTGCAAGAATTGTACGTTGAAGAACATGTTCTACAATATATATTCAGATTAGAGTTTTCAACAAACTTTTTAAATATATTAATTACCTTACGGTTTGAGGTATTTTGAAGTTGTCGCAGTGCCTGAATTGCATGTTGGAGGAGAAGAGGGGCTGAAATATATATTCAGATTGGAGTTTTCAACAAACTTCTTATATTTATTAATTACCTTAAGGTTTGAAGTATTTTGAAGTTGTCGCAGAGCCAGAATTGTACGTTGGTGAAGGACTGATGCTAAAATATAAATTCAAATTACATTTTACAAAAACTTTTAAAATATATTAATTACCTTACGGTTTGAGGTATTTTGAAGTTGTCGCAGTGCCAGAATTGTACGTTGGAGGAGAACAGGGGCTACAATATATATTCAGAGTAGATTTTTCAACAAACTTTATAAATATATTAATTACCTTACGGTTTGAGGTATTTTGAAGTTGTCGCAGTGCCTGAATTGCATGTTGGAGGAGAAGAGGGTCTGAAATATATTTTCAGATTAGAGTTTTCAACAAACTTTTTAAAAATATTACTTACCTTACGGTTTGAGGTATTTTGAGGTTGTCGCAGTGCCAGAATTATACGTTGGAGGAGACCAGGGGCTACAATATATATTCTGATTAGATTTTTCAAAAACTTTTTAAATATATTAATTACCTTACGGTTTGAGGTATTTTGAAGTTGTCGCAGTGCCAGAATTGTACGTTGGAGGAGAACAGGGGCTACAATATATATTCAGAGTAGATTTTTCAACAAACTTTATAAATATATTAATTACCTTACGGTTTGAGGTATTTTGAAGTTGTCGCAGTGCCAGAATTGTACGTTGGAGGAGACCAGCGACTACAATATAAATTCAAATTAGACTATTCAAAAACATTTTGAATATATTAATTACCTTACGGTTTGAGGTATTTTGAGATTATCGCAGTGCCAGAATTGTACGTTGGAGGAGACCAGGGGCTACAATATATATTCTGATTAGATTTTTCAACAAACTTTATAAACATATTAATTACCTTACGGTTTGAGGTATTTGGAAATTGTCGCAGAGCCAGAATTGTACGTTGGAGGAGAACAGGGGCTGAAATATATTTTCAGATTAGAGTTTTCAACAAACTTCTTAATTATCCTAGTTATCTTACAGCTTGATGTCTTTTGAAGTTGTCGCAGTGCAAGAATTGTACGTTGAAGAACAGGGGCTACAATATATATTCAGATTGGATTTTTCAACAAACTTCTTAAATATCCCAGTTATCTTACATCTTGATGTCTTTTGAGGCTGTCGAAGTGCAAGAATTGTACGTTGAATATTCAGATTAGTTTTCAACAAGCTTTTTAAATATATTAATTACCTAACGGTTTGAGGTATTTTGAAGTTGTCGCAGCGCCTGCATTGCATGTTGGAGGAGAAGAGGGGCTGAAATATATATTCAGATTAGAGTTTTCAACAAACTTCTTAATTATCCTAATTATCTTACAGTTTGATGTCTTTTGAAGTTGTCGCAGTGCCAGAATTCCACGTTGGAGGAGAAGAGGGGCTGAAATATATTTTCAGATTAGAGTTTTCAACAAACTTCTTAATAATCCTAGTTATCTTACAGTTTGATGTCTTTTGAACTTGTCGCAGTGCCAGAATTCTACGTCGGAGGAGGAGGGGGGCTGAAATATATATTCAGATTAGAGTTTTCAACAAACTTTTTAAATATATTACTTACCTTACGGTTTGAGGTATTTTGAAATTGTCGCAGAGTCAGAATTGGACGTTGGAGGAGAAGAGGGTCTGAAATATATATACAGATTAGAGTTTTCAACAAACTTCAAAATGTCTTTTGAAGTTGTCGCAGTGCTAGAATTGCACGTTGAAGAAGAACAGGGTCTACAATATATATTCAGATTAGATTTTTCAACAAACTTTTTAAATATATTAGTTACCTTACGGTTTGAGGTATTTTGAAATTGTCGCAGGGCCCGGATTGTACTTTGGAAGAAAACAGGGGCTACAAGATATATTCATATTGAATTTTTCAACAAACTTTATAAATATATTAATTACCTTACGGTTTGAGGTATTTTGAAGTTGTCGCAGAGCCAGAATTGTACGTTGGAGAAGAACAGGTGCTAAAATATAAATTCAAATTAGATTTTCCAAAAACTTTTTAAATATATTAATTACCTTACGGTTTGAGGTATTTTGAGATTGTCGCAGTACCAGAATTGTACGTTGGAGGAGACCAGGGGCTACAATATATATTCTGATTAGATTTTTCAACAAACTTTATAAATATATTAATTACCTTACGGTTTGAGGTATTTGGAAATTGTCGCAGAGCCGGAATTGTACGTTGGAGGAGAACAGGAGCTACAATATATATTCAGATTAGATTTTTCAACAAACTTCTTAAATATCCTAGTTATCTTACAGCTTTATGTCTTTTGAAGCTGTCGCAGTGGAAGAATTGTACGTTGAAGAACAGGTTCTACAATATATATTCAGATTAGATTTTTCAACAAATTTTATAAATATATTAAAAACCTTACGGTTTGAGGTATTTTGAAGTTGTCGCAGTGCCAGAATTGTACGTTGAAGAAGAAGAGGGGCTGAAATATATATTCAAATTAGATTTTTCAACCAACTTTTTAAATATATTAGTTACCTTACGGTTTGGGGTATTTTGAAATTGTCGCAGAGTCAGAATTGTACGTTGGAGGAGAACAGGGGCTACAATATATATTCAGATTAGATTTTTCAACAAACTTCTTAAATATCCTAGTTATCTTACAGCTTTATGTCTTTTGAAGCTGTCGCAGTGGAAGAATTGTACGTTGAAGAACAGGTTCTACAATATATATTCAGATTAGATTTTTCAACAAACTTTATAAATATATTTATTACCTTACGGTTTGATGTATTTTGAAGTTGTCGCAGAGCCAGAATTTTATGTTGTAGAAGAACAGGTGCTAAAATATAAATTCAAATTAGATTTTCCAAAAACTTTTAAAATATATTAATTACCTTACGGTTTGAGGTATTTTGAAATTGTCGCAGAGTCAGAATTGTACGTTGGAGAAGAACAGGTGCTAAAATATAAATTCAAATTAGATTTTTCAACAAACTTTTTAAATATATTAATTACCTTACGGTTTGAAGTATTTTGAAGTTGTCGCAGAGCCAGAATTGTACGTTGGAGAAGAACAGATGCTAAAATATAAATTCAAATTACATTTTTCAAAAACATTTAAAATATATTAATTACCTTACGGTTTGAGGTATTTTGAAGTTGTCGCAGTGCCAGACTTGTACGTAGGAGGAGAATAGGGGCTGAAATATATATTCAAATTAGATTTTTCAACCAACTTTTTAAATATATTAGTTACCTTACGGTTTGAGGTATTTTGAAATTGTCGCAGGGCCAGAATTGTACGTTGGAAGAAAACAGGGCTACAAGATATATTCAGATAAGATTTTTCAACAAACTTAATAAATATATTAATTACCTTACGGTTTGAGGTATTTTGAAGTTGTCGCAGAGCCAGAATTGTACGTTGGAGGAGAACAGGGGCTACAATATATATTCAGATTAGATTTTTCAACAAACTTCTTAAATATCCTAGTTATCTTACAGCTTGATGTCTTTTGAAGCTGTCGCAGTGCAAGAATTGTACGTTGAAGAACATGTTCTACAATATATATTCAGATTAGAGTTTTCAACAAACTTTTTAAATATATTAATTACCTTACGGTTTGAGGTATTTTGAAGTTGGCGCAGTGCCTGAATTGCATGTTGGAGGAGAAGAGGGGCTGAAATATATATTCAGATTGGAGTTTTCAACAAACTTCTTAAATTTATTAATTACCTTAAGGTTTGAAGTATTTTGAAGTTGTCGCAGAGCCAGAATTGTACGTTGGTGAAGGACTGATGCTAAAATATAAATTCAAATTACATTTTACAAAAACTTTTAAAATATATTAATTACCTTACGGTTTGAGGTATTTTGAAGTTGTCGCAGTGCCAGAATTGTACGTTGGAGGAGAACAGGGGCTACAATATATATTCAGAGTAGATTTTTCAACAAACTTTATAAATATATTAATTACCTTACGGTTTGAGGTATTTTGAAGTTGTCGCAGTGCCTGAATTGCATGGTGGAGGAGAAGAAGGTCTGAAATATATATTCAGATTAGAGTTTTCAACAAACTTTTTAAATATATTACTTACCTTACGGTTTGAGGTATTTTGAGGTTGTCGCAGTGCCAGAATTGTACGTTGGAGGAGACCAGGGGCTACAATATATATTCTGATTAGATTTTTCAAAAACTTTTTAAATATATTAATTACCTTACGGTTTGAGGTATTTTGAAGTTGTCGCAGTGCCAGAATTGTACGTTGGAGGAGAATAGGGGCTACAATATATATTCAGAGTAGATTTTTCAACAAACTTTATAAATATATTAATTACCTTACGGTTTGAGGTATTTTGAAGTTGTCGCAGTGCCAGAATTGTACGTTGGAGGAGACCAGCGGCTACAATATAAATTCAAATTAGACTTTTCAAAAACTTTTTGAATATATTAATTACCTTACGGTTTCAGGTATTTTGAGATTATCGCAGTGCCAGAATTGTACGTTGGAGGAGACCAGGGGCTACAATATATATTCTGATTAGATTTTTCAACAAACTTTATAAACATATTAATTACCTTACGGTTTGAGGTATTTGGAAATTGTCGCAGAGCCAGAATTGTACGTTGGAGGAGAACAGGGGCTGAAATATATTTTCAGATTAGAGTTTTCAACAAACTTCTTAATTATCCTAGTTATCTTACAGCTTGATGTCTTTTGAAGTTGTCGCAGTGCAAGAATTGTACGTTGAAGAACAGGGGCTACAATATATATTCAGATTGGATTTTTCAACAAACTTCTTAAATATCCCAGTTATCTTACATCTTGATGTCTTTTGAGGCTGTCGAAGTGCAAGAATTGTACGTTGAATATTCAGATTAGTTTTCAACAAGCTTTTTAAATATATTAATTACCTAACGGTTTGAGGTATTTTGAAGTTGTCGCAGCGCCTGCATTGCATGTTGGAGGAGAAGAGGGGCTGAAATATATATTCAGATTAGAGTTTTCAACAAACTTCTTAATTATCCTAATTATCTTACAGTTTGATGTCTTTTGAAGTTGTCGCAGTGCCAGAATTCCACGTTGGAGGAGAAGAGGGGCTGAAATATATTTTCAGATTAGAGTTTTCAACAAACTTCTTAATAATCCTAGTTATCTTACAGTTTGATGTCTTTTGAACTTGTCGCAGTGCCAGAATTCTACGTCGGAGGAGGAGGGGGGCTGAAATATATATTCAGATTAGAGTTTTCAACAAACTTTTTAAATATATTACTTACCTTACGGTTTGAGGTATTTTGAAATTGTCGCAGAGTCAGAATTGGACGTTGGAGGAGAAGAGGGTCTGAAATATATATACAGATTAGAGTTTTCAACAAACTTCAAAATGTCTTTTGAAGTTGTCGCAGTGCTAGAATTGCACGTTGAAGAAGAACAGGGTCTACAATATATATTCAGATTAGATTTTTCAACAAACTTTTTAAATATATTAGTTACCTTACGGTTTGAGGTATTTTGAAATTGTCGCAGGGCCCGGATTGTACTTTGGAAGAAAACAGGGGCTACAAGATATATTCATATTGAATTTTTCAACAAACTTTATAAATATATTAATTACCTTACGGTTTGAGGTATTTTGAAGTTGTCGCAGAGCCAGAATTGTACGTTGGAGAAGAACAGGTGCTAAAATATAAATTCAAATTAGATTTTCCAAAAACTTTTTAAATATATTAATTACCTTACGGTTTGAGGTATTTTGAGATTGTCGCAGTACCAGAATTGTACGTTGGAGGAGACCAGGGGCTACAATATATATTCTGATTAGATTTTTCAACAAACTTTATAAATATATTAATTACCTTACGGTTTGAGGTATTTGGAAATTGTCGCAGAGCCGGAATTGTACGTTGGAGGAGAACAGGAGCTACAATATATATTCAGATTAGATTTTTCAACAAACTTCTTAAATATCCTAGTTATCTTACAGCTTTATGTCTTTTGAAGCTGTCGCAGTGGAAGAATTGTACGTTGAAGAACAGGTTCTACAATATATATTCAGATTAGATTTTTCAACAAATTTTATAAATATATTAAAAACCTTACGGTTTGAGGTATTTTGAAGTTGTCGCAGTGCCAGAATTGTACGTTGAAGAAGAAGAGGGGCTGAAATATATATTCAAATTAGATTTTTCAACCAACTTTTTAAATATATTAGTTACCTTACGGTTTGGGGTATTTTGAAATTGTCGCAGAGTCAGAATTGTACGTTGGAGGAGAACAGGGGCTACAATATATATTCAGATTAGATTTTTCAACAAACTTCTTAAATATCCTAGTTATCTTACAGCTTTATGTCTTTTGAAGCTGTCGCAGTGGAAGAATTGTACGTTGAAGAACAGGTTCTACAATATATATTCAGATTAGATTTTTCAACAAACTTTATAAATATATTTATTACCTTACGGTTTGATGTATTTTGAAGTTGTCGCAGAGCCAGAATTTTATGTTGTAGAAGAACAGGTGCTAAAATATAAATTCAAATTAGATTTTCCAAAAACTTTTAAAATATATTAATTACCTTACGGTTTGAGGTATTTTGAAATTGTCGCAGAGTCAGAATTGTACGTTGGAGAAGAACAGGTGCTAAAATATAAATTCAAATTAGATTTTTCAACAAACTTTTTAAATATATTAATTACCTTACGGTTTGAAGTATTTTGAAGTTGTCGCAGAGCCAGAATTGTACGTTGGAGAAGAACAGATGCTAAAATATAAATTCAAATTACATTTTTCAAAAACATTTAAAATATATTAATTACCTTACGGTTTGAGGTATTTTGAAGTTGTCGCAGTGCCAGACTTGTACGTAGGAGGAGAATAGGGGCTGAAATATATATTCAAATTAGATTTTTCAACCAACTTTTTAAATATATTAGTTACCTTACGGTTTGAGGTATTTTGAAATTGTCGCAGGGCCAGAATTGTACGTTGGAAGAAAACAGGGCTACAAGATATATTCAGATAAGATTTTTCAACAAACTTAATAAATATATTAATTACCTTACGGTTTGAGGTATTTTGAAGTTGTCGCAGAGCCAGAATTGTACGTTGGAGGAGAACAGGGGCTACAATATATATTCAGATTAGATTTTTCAACAAACTTCTTAAATATCCTAGTTATCTTACAGCTTGATGTCTTTTGAAGCTGTCGCAGTGCAAGAATTGTACGTTGAAGAACATGTTCTACAATATATATTCAGATTAGAGTTTTCAACAAACTTTTTAAATATATTAATTACCTTACGGTTTGAGGTATTTTGAAGTTGGCGCAGTGCCTGAATTGCATGTTGGAGGAGAAGAGGGGCTGAAATATATATTCAGATTGGAGTTTTCAACAAACTTCTTAAATTTATTAATTACCTTAAGGTTTGAAGTATTTTGAAGTTGTCGCAGAGCCAGAATTGTACGTTGGTGAAGGACTGATGCTAAAATATAAATTCAAATTACATTTTACAAAAACTTTTAAAATATATTAATTACCTTACGGTTTGAGGTATTTTGAAGTTGTCGCAGTGCCAGAATTGTACGTTGGAGGAGAACAGGGGCTACAATATATATTCAGAGTAGATTTTTCAACAAACTTTATAAATATATTAATTACCTTACGGTTTGAGGTATTTTGAAGTTGTCGCAGTGCCTGAATTGCATGGTGGAGGAGAAGAAGGTCTGAAATATATATTCAGATTAGAGTTTTCAACAAACTTTTTAAATATATTACTTACCTTACGGTTTGAGGTATTTTGAGGTTGTCGCAGTGCCAGAATTGTACGTTGGAGGAGACCAGGGGCTACAATATGTATTCTGATTAGATTTTTCAAAAACTTTTTAAATATATTAATTACCTTACGGTTTGAGGTATTTTGAAGTTGTCGCAGTGCCAGAATTGTACGTTGGAGGAGAATAGGGGCTACAATATATATTCAGAGTAGATTTTTCAACAAACTTTATAAATATATTAATTACCTTACGGTTTGAGGTATTTTGAAGTTGTCGCAGTGCCAGAATTGTACGTTGGAGGAGACCAGCGGCTACAATATAAATTCAAATTAGACTTTTCAAAAACTTTTTGAATATATTAATTACCTTACGGTTTCAGGTATTTTGAGATTATCGCAGTGCCAGAATTGTACGTTGGAGGAGACCAGGGGCTACAATATATATTCTGATTAGATTTTTCAACAAACTTTATAAACATATTAATTACCTTACGGTTTGAGGTATTTGGAAATTGTCGCAGAGCCAGAATTGTACGTTGGAGGAGAACAGGGGCTGAAATATATTTTCAGATTAGAGTTTTCAACAAACTTCTTAATTATCCTAGTTATCTTACAGCTTGATGTCTTTTGAAGTTGTCGCAGTGCAAGAATTGTACGTTGAAGAACAGGGGCTACAATATATATTCAGATTGGATTTTTCAACAAACTTCTTAAATATCCCAGTTATCTTACATCTTGATGTCTTTTGAGGCTGTCGAAGTGCAAGAATTGTACGTTGAAGAACATGTTCTACAATATATATTCAGATTAGTTTTCAACAAGCTTTTTAAATATATTAATTACCTAACGGTTTGAGGTATTTTGAAGTTGTCGCAGAGCCAGAATTCCACGTTTGAGGAGAAGAGGGGCTGAAATATATATTCAGATTAGAGTTTTCAACAAACTTCAAAATGTCTTTTGAATTTGTCGCAGTGCTAGAATTGCACGTTGAAGAAGAACAGGGTCTACAATACATATTCAGATTAGATTTTTCATGAAACTTCATAAATATATTAATTACCTTACGGTTTGAGGTATTTTGAAGTTGTCGCATTGCCAGAATTGTACGTTGGAAGAGAAGAGGGTCTGAAATATATATTCAGATTAGAGTTTTCAACAAACTTCAAAATGTCTTTTGAAGTTGTCGCAGTGCCAGAATTGCACGTTGAAGAAGAACAGGGTCTACAATACATATTCAGATTAGATTTTTCATCAAACTTCATAAATATATTAATTACCTTACGGTTTGAGGTATTTTGAAGTTGTCGCATTGCCAGAATTGTACGTTGGAAGAGAAGAGGGTCTGAAATATATATGCAGATTAGATTTTTCAACAAACTTTATATATATATTAAATACCTTACGGTTTGAGGTAATTTGAAGTCGTCGCAGTGCCAGAATTGTACGTTGGAGGAGAAGAGGGGTTGAAATATATATTCAAATTAGATTTTTCAACCAACTTTTTAAATGTATTTCTTACCTTAGGGTTTGAGGTATTTTGAAGTTGTCGCAGAGCCAGAATTGTACGTTAGAGAAGAACAGGTGCTAAAATATAAATTCAAATTAGATATTTCAAAAACTTTTTAAATATATCAAACTGTGAGATAACTAGGATAATTAAGAAGTTTGTTGAAAACTCTAATCTGAAAATATATTTCAGCCCCTCTTCTCCTCCAACGTGCAATTCAGGCACTGCGACAAGATATCAAACTGTAAGATAACTAAGATCATTAAGAAGTTTGTTGAAAAATCTAATCTGAATATATATTGTAGCCCCTGGTCTCCGCCAACGTACAATTCTGGCACTGCGGCAATCTCAAAATACCTCAAACCGTAAGGTAATTAATATATTTAAAAAGTTTTTGAATAATCTGATTTGAATTTATATTTTAGCACCTGTTCTTCTCCAACGTACAATTCTGGCTCTGCGACAACTTCAAAATACCCCAAACCGTAAGGTAATTAATATATTTATAAAGTTTGTTGAAAAATCTTATCTGAATATATCTTGTAGCCCCTGTTTTCTGCCAACGTACAATTCTGGCCCTGCGACAATTTCAAAATACCTCAAACCGTAAGGTATTTAATATATTTATAAAGTTTGTTGAAAAATCTAATCTGAATATATATTGTAGCCCCTGTTTTCTTCCAACGTACAATTCTGACTCTGCGACAATTTCAAAATACCTCAAACCGTAAGGTATTTAATATATTTAAAAAGTTTGTTGAAAAATCTAATCTCAATATATATTTCAGCCCCTCTTCTCCTCCAACATACAATTCTGGCACTGCGACAACTTCAAAAGACATCAAACTCCAAGATAACTAAGAAAGTTAAGAACTTTGTGGAAAACTCTAATCTGAATAAATATTTCAGCCCCTCTTCTCCTCCAACATGCAATTCAGGCACAGCGACAACTTCAAAATACCTAAAACCGCAAGGTAATTTCTATATTTAAAAAATTTGTTGAAAAATCTAATATGAATATATATTGTAGCCCCTCTTCTCCTCCAACGTGCAATTCAGGCACTGCGAGAAGATATCAAACTGTAAGATAACTAAGATAATTAAGAAGTTTGTTGAAAAATCTAATCTAAATATATATTGTAGCCCCTGTTCTCCTCCAACGTACAATTCTGGCTCTGCGACAATTTCCAAATACCTCAAACCGTAAGGTAATTAATATATTTATAAAGTTTGTTGAAAAATCTAATCTGAATATATATTGTAGCCCCTGGTCTCCTCCAACGTACAATTCTGGCACTGCGACAATCTCAAAATACCTCAAACCGTAAGGTAATTAATATATATAAAAAGTTTTTGAAAAATCTAATTTGAATTTATATTTTAGCACCTGTTCTTCTCTAACGTACAATTCTGGCTCTGCGACAACTTCAAAATACCTCAAACCCTAAGGTAACAAATATATTTAAAAAGTTGGTTGAAAAATCTAATTTGAATATATATTTCAGCCCCTCTTCTCCTCCAACGTACAATTCTAGCACTGCGACAAATTCAAAAGACATTTTGAAGTTTGTTGAAAACTCTAATCTGAATATATATTTCAGACCCTCTTCTCTTCCAACGTATAATTCTGGCAATGCGACAACTTCAAAATACCTCAAACCGTAAGTTAATTAATATATTTATGAAGTTTGTTGAAAAATCTAATCTGAATATGTATTGTAGACCCTGTATTCTTCAACCAGCAATTCTAGCACTGCGACAAATTCAAAAGACATTTTGAAGTTTGTTGAAAACTCTAATCTGAATATATATTTCAGTCCCTCTTCTCCTCCAACGTGCAATTCAGGCACTGGGACAAGATATCAAACTGTAAGATAACTAAGATAATTAAGAAGTTTGTTGAAAAATCTAATCTGAATATATATTGTAGCCCCTGTTCTTCAACGTACAATTCTTGCACCGCGACAACTTCAAAAGACATCAAGCTGTAAGATAACTAGTATAATTAAGAAGTTTGTTGAAAACTCTAATCTGAAAATATATTTCAGCCCCTCTTCTCCTCCAACGTATAATTCTGGCACTGCGACAACTTCAAAAGATATCAAACTGTAAGATAACTAGGATAATTAAGAAGTTTGTTAAAAACTCTAATCTGAAAATATATTTCAGCCCCTCTTCTCCTCCAACGTACAATTCTGGCTCTGCGACAACTTCGAAAGATATCAAACTGTAAGATAACTAGGATAATTAAGAAGTTTGTTGAGAAATCTAATCTCAATATATATTTCAGTCCCTGTTCTCCTCCAACGTACAATACTGGCACTGCGACAACTTCAAAATACTTCAAACTGTAAGGTAATTAATATATTTATAAAGTTTGTTGAAAAATCTAATTTGAATTTATATTTTAGCACCTGTTCTCTAACGTACAATTCTGTCTCTGCGACAATTTCAAAATAACTCAAACCGTAAGGTAATTAATATATTCATTAAATTTGTTGAAAAATCTAATCTGAATATATATTGTAGACCCTGTTCTTCTTCAACGTACAATTCTAGCACTGCGTCAACTTCAAAATACCTCAAACCGTAAGGTAATTAATTTATTTAAAAAGTTTGTTGAAAAATCTAATCAGAATATATATTGTAGACCCTGTTCTTCTTCAACGCACAATTCTGGCACTGCGACAACTTCAAAAGACATCAAACTGTAAGGTAAGTAAATATTTGAAAAGTTTGTTGAAAAATCTAATCCAAATATATATTTCAGCCCCTGTTCTCCTCCAACGTACAATTCTAGCTCTGCGACAACTTCAAAATACCTCAAACCGGAAGGTAATTAATATATTTATGAAGTTTGTTGAAAAATCTATTCTGAATAATTATTGTAGCCCCTGTCCTCCTCCAACGTACAATTCTGACTCTGCGACAATTTCAAAATACCTCAAACCTTAAGGTAAGTAATATATTTAAAAAGTTTGTTGAAAACTCTAATCTGAATATATATTTCAGCCCCTCTTCTCCTCAAACGTAGAATTCTGGCACTGCGACAACTTCAAAAGACATCAAACTGTGAGATAACTAGGATAATTAAGAAGTTTGTTGAAAACTCTAATCTGAAAATATATTTCAGCCCCTCTTCTCCTCCAACGTACAATTCTGGCTCTGCGACAACTTCGAAAGATATCAAACTGTAAGATAACTAGGATAATTAAGAAGTTTGTTGAGAAATCTAATCTCAATATATATTTCAGTCCCTGTTCTCCTCCAACGTACAATACTGGCACTGCGACAACTTCAAAATACCTCAAACCGTAAGATAATTAATTTATTTAAAAAGTTTGTTGAAAAATCTATTCAGAATATATATTGTAGACCCTGTTCTTCTTCAACGCACAATTCTGGCACTGCGACAACTTCAAAAGACATCAAACTGTAAGGTAAGTAAATATTTGAAAAGTTTGTTGAAAAATCTAATCCCAATTTATATTTCAGCCCCTGTTCTCCTCCAACGTACAATTCTGGCTCTGCGACAACTTCAAAATACCTCAAACCGGAAGGTAATTAATATATTTATGAAGTTTGTTGAAAAATCTATTCTGAATAATTATTGTAGCCCCTGTTCTCCTCCAACGTACAATTCTGACTCTGCGACAATTTCAAAATACCTCAAACCTTAAGGTAAGTAATATATTTAAAAAGTTTGTTGAAAACTCTAATCTGAATATATATTTCAGCCCCTCTTCTCCTCAAACGTAGAATTCTGGCACTGCGACAACTTCAAAAGACATCAAACTGTGAGATAACTAGGATAATTAAGAAGTTTGTTGAAAACTCTAATCTGAAAATATATTTCAGCCCCTCTTCTCCTCCAACGTAGAATTCTGGCTCTGCGACAATTTCCAAATACATCAAACCGTAAGGTAATTAATATATTTATAAAGTTTGTTGAAAAATCTGAAATATATATTGGGATTAGATTTTTCAACAAACTTTTCAAATATTTTCTTACCTTACAGTTTGATGTCTTTTGAAGTTGTCGCAGTACCAGAGTTGTACGTTGAAGAAGAACAGGGGCTACAATATATATTCAGATTAGATTTTTCAACAAACTTCTTAATTATCCTAGTTATCTTACTGTTTGATATCTTTTGAAGTTGTCGCAGAGCCAGAATTGTACGTTGGAGGAGAAGAGGGGCTGAAATATATTTTCAGATTAGAGTTTTCAACAAACTTCTAAATTATCCTAGTTATCTTACAGTTTGATATCTTTTCAAGTTGTCGCAGTGCCAGAACTATACGTTGGAGGAGAAGAGGGGCTGAAATATATTTTCAGATTAGTGTTTTCAACAAACTTCTTAATTATACTAGTTATCTTACAGTTTGATATCTTGTCGCAGTGCCTGAATTGCACGTTGGAGGAGAAGAGGGGCTGAAATATATATTCAGATTAGGGTTTTCAACAAACTTTTTAAATATATTACTTACCTTACGGTTTGAGGTATTTTGAAATTGTCGCAGAGTCAGAATTGTACGTTGGAGGAGAACAGGGGCTACAATATATATTCAGATTAGAGTTTTCAACAAACTTCTTAATAATCCTAGTTATCTTACAGTTTGATGTCTTTTGAACTTGTCGCAGTGCCAGAATTCTACGTCGGAGGAGGAGAGGGGCTGAAAGATATATTCAGATTAGAGTTTTCAACAAACTTTTTAAATATATTACTTACCTTACGGTTTGAGGTATTTTGAAATTGTCGCAGAGTCAGAATTGGACGTTGGAGGAGAAGAGGGTCTGAAATATATATACAGATTAGAGTTTTCAACAAACTTCAAAATGTCTTTTGAAGTTGTCGCAGTGCTAGAATTGCACGTTGAAGAAGAACAGGGTCTACAATATATATTCAGATTAGATTTTTCAACAAACTTTTTAAATATATTAGTTACCTTACGGTTTGAGGTATTTTGAAATTGTCGCAGGGCCCGGATTGTACTTTGGAAGAAAACAGGGGCTACAAGATATATTCATATTGAATTTTTCAACAAACTTTATAAATATATTAATTACCTTACGGTTTGAGGTATTTTGAAGTTGTCGCAGAGCCAGAATTGTACGTTGGAGAAGAACAGGTGCTAAAATATAAATTCAAATTAGATTTTCCAAAAACTTTTTAAATATATTAATTACCTTACGGTTTGAGGTATTTTGAGATTGTCGCAGTACCAGAATTGTACGTTGGAGGAGACCAGGGGCTACAATATATATTCTGATTAGATTTTTCAACAAACTTTATAAATATATTAATTACCTTACGGTTTGAGGTATTTGGAAATTGTCGCAGAGCCGGAATTGTACGTTGGAGGAGAACAGGAGCTACAATATATATTCAGATTAGATTTTTCAACAAACTTCTTAAATATCCTAGTTATCTTACAGCTTGATGTCTTTTGAAGCTGTCGCAGTGGAAGAATTGTACGTTGAAGAACAGGTTCTACAATATATATTCAGACTAGATTTTTCAACAAACTTTATAAATATATTAATTACCTTACTGTTTGAGGTATTTTGAAATTGTCGCAGAGTCAGAATTGTATGTTGGAAGAAAACAGGGGCCACAATTTATATTCAGATTAGATTTTTCAACAAACTTTATAAATATATTAATTACCTTACGGTTTGAAGTATTTTGAAGTTGCCGCAGTGCCAGTATTGTACGTTGGAGGAGAACAGGGACTGAAATATATATTGAGATTAGATTTTTCAACAAACTTTTTAAATATATTAATTACCTTACGGTTTGAAGTATTTTGAAGTTGTCGCAGAGCCAGAATTGTACGTTGGAGGAGAACAGGAGCTACAATATATATTCAGATTAGATTTTTCAACAAACTTCTTAAATATCCTAGTTATCTTACAGCTTGATGTCTTTTGAAGCTGTCGCAGTGGAAGAATTGTACGTTGAAGAACAGGTTCCACAATATATATTCAGATTAGATTTTTCAACAAACTTTATAAATATTTTTATTACCTTACGGTTTGATGTATTTTGAAGTTGTCGCAGAGCCAGAATTTTATGTTGTAGAAGAACAGGTGCTAAAATATAAATTCCAATTAGATTTTCCAAAAACTTTTAAAATATATTAATTACCTTACGGTTTGAGGTATTTTGAAATTGTCGCAGAGTCAGAATTGTACGTTGGAGAAGAACAGGTGCTAAAATATAAATTCAAATTAGATTTTTCAACAAACTTTATAAATATATTAAAAACCTTACGGTTTGAGGTATTTTGAAGTTGTCGCAGTGCCAGAATTGTACGTTGAAGAAGAAGAGGGGCTGAAATATATATTCAAATTAGATTTTTCAACCAACTTTTTAAATATATTAGTTACCTTACGGTTTGAGGTATTTTGAAATTGTCGCAGAGTCAGAATTGTACGTTGGAGGAGAACAGGGGCTACAATATATATTCAGATTAGATTTTTCAACAAACTTCTTAAATATCCTAGTTATCTTACAGCTTTATGTCTTTTGAAGCTGTCGCAGTGGAAGAATTGTACGTTGAAGAACAGGTTCTACAATATATATTCAGATTAGATTTTTCAACAAACTTTATAAATATATTTATTACCTTACGGTTTGATGTATTTTGAAGTTGTCGCAGAGCCAGAATTTTATGTTGTAGAAGAACAGGTGCTAAAATATAAATTCAAATTAGATTTTCCAAAAACTTTTAAAATATATTAATTACCTTACGGTTTGAGGTATTTTGAAATTGTCGCAGAGTCAGAATTGTACGTTGGAGAAGAACAGGTGCTAAAATATAAATTCAAATTAGATTTTTCAACAAACTTTTTAAATATATTAATTACCTTACGGTTTGAAGTATTTTGAAGTTGTCGCAGAGCCAGAATTGTACGTTGGAGAAGAACAGATGCTAAAATATAAATTCAAATTACATTTTTCAAAAACATTTAAAATATATTAATTACCTTACGGTTTGAGGTATTTTGAAGTTGTCGCAGTGCCAGACTTGTAGGTAGGAGGAGAATAGGGGCTGAAATATATATTCAAATTAGATTTTTCAACCAACTTTGTAAATATATTAGTTACCTTACGGTTTGAGGTATTTTGAAATTGTCGCAGGGCCAGAATTGTACGTTGGAAGAAAACAGGGCTACAAGATATATTCAGATAAGATTTTTCAACAAACTTAATAAATATATTAATTACCTTACGGTTTGAGGTATTTTGAAGTTGTCGCAGAGCCAGAATTGTACGTTGGAGGAGAACAGGGGCTACAATATATATTCAGATTAGATTTTTCAACAAACTTCTTAAATATCCTAGTTATCTTACAGCTTGATGTCTTTTGAAGCTGTCGCAGTGCAAGAATTGTACGTTGAAGAACATGTTCTACAATATATATTCAGATTAGAGTTTTCAACAAACTTTTTAAATATATTAATTACCTTACGGTTTGAGGTATTTTGAAGTTGTCGCAGTGCCTGAATTGCATGTTGGAGGAGAAGAGGGGCTGAAATATATATTCAGATTGGAGTTTTCAACAAACTTCTTAAATTTATTAATTACCTTAAGGTTTGAAGTATTTTGAAGTTGTCGCAGAGCCAGAATTGTACGTTGGTGAAGGACTGATGCTAAAATATAAATTCAAATTACATTTTACAAAAACTTTTAAAATTTATTAATTACCTTACGGTTTGAGGTATTTTGAAGTTGTCGCAGTGCCAGAATTGTACGTTGGAGGAGAACAGGGGCTACAATATATATTCAGAGTAGATTTTTCAACAAACTTTATAAATATATTAATTACCTTACGGTTTGAGGTATTTTGAAGTTGTCGCAGTGCCTGAATTGCATGTTGGAGGAGAAGAGGGTCTGAAATATATATTCAGATTAGAGTTTTCAACAAACTTTTTAAATATATTACTTACCTTACGGTTTGAGGTATTTTGAGGTTGTCGCAGTGCCAGAATTGTACGTTGGAGGAGACCAGGGGCTACAATATATATTCTGATTAGATTTTTCAAAAACTTTTTAAATATATTAATTACCTTACGGTTTGAGGTATTTTGAAGTTGTCGCAGTGCCAGAATTGTACATTGGAGGAGAATAGGGGCTACAATATATATTCAGAGTAGATTTTTCAACAAACTTTATAAATATATTAATTACCTTACGGTTTGAGGTATTTTGAAGTTGTCGCAGTGCCAGAATTGTACGTTGGAGGAGACCAGCGGCTACAATATAAATTCAAATTAGACTTTTCAAAAACTTTTTGAATATATTAATTACCTTACGGTTTGAGGTATTTTGAGATTATCGCAGTGCCAGAATTGTACGTTGGAGGAGACCAGGGGCTACAATATATATTCTGATTAGATTTTTCAACAAACTTTATAAACATATTAATTACCTTACGGTTTGAGGTATTTGGAAATTGTCGCAGAGCCAGAATTGTACGTTGGAGGAGAAGAGGGTCTGAAATATATATACAGATTAGAGTTTTCAACAAACTTCAAAATGTCTTTTGAAGTTGTCGCAGTGCTAGAATTGCACGTTGAAGAAGAACAGGGTCTACAATATATATTCAGATTAGATTTTTCAACAAACTTTTTAAATATATTAGTTACCTTACGGTTTGAGGTATTTTGAAATTGTCGCAGGGCCCGGATTGTACTTTGGAAGAAAACAGGGGCTACAAGATATATTCATATTGAATTTTTCAACAAACTTTATAAATATATTAATTACCTTACGGTTTGAGGTATTTTGAAGTTGTCGCAGAGCCAGAATTGTACGTTGGAGAAGAACAGGTGCTAAAATATAAATTCAAATTAGATTTTCCAAAAACTTTTTAAATATATTAATTACCTTACGGTTTGAGGTATTTTGAGATTGTCGCAGTACCAGAATTGTACGTTGGAGGAGACCAGGGGCTACAATATATATTCTGATTAGATTTTTCAACAAACTTTATAAATATATTAATTACCTTACGGTTTGAGGTATTTGGAAATTGTCGCAGAGCCGGAATTGTACGTTGGAGGAGAACAGGAGCTACAATATATATTCAGATTAGATTTTTCAACAAACTTCTTAAATATCCTAGTTATCTTACAGCTTGATGTCTTTTGAAGCTGTCGCAGTGGAAGAATTGTACGTTGAAGAACAGGTTCTACAATATATATTCAGACTAGATTTTTCAACAAACTTTATAAATATATTAATTACCTTACTGTTTGAGGTATTTTGAAATTGTCGCAGAGTCAGAATTGTATGTTGGAAGAAAACAGGGGCCACAATTTATATTCAGATTAGATTTTTCAACAAACTTTATAAATATATTAATTACCTTACGGTTTGAAGTATTTTGAAGTTGCCGCAGTGCCAGTATTGTACGTTGGAGGAGAACAGGGACTGAAATATATATTGAGATTAGATTTTTCAACAAACTTTTTAAATATATTAATTACCTTACGGTTTGAAGTATTTTGAAGTTGTCGCAGAGCCAGAATTGTACGTTGGAGGAGAACAGGAGCTACAATATATATTCAGATTAGATTTTTCAACAAACTTCTTAAATATCCTAGTTATCTTACAGCTTGATGTCTTTTGAAGCTGTCGCAGTGGAAGAATTGTACGTTGAAGAACAGGTTCCACAATATATATTCAGATTAGATTTTTCAACAAACTTTATAAATATTTTTATTACCTTACGGTTTGATGTATTTTGAAGTTGTCGCAGAGCCAGAATTTTATGTTGTAGAAGAACAGGTGCTAAAATATAAATTCCAATTAGATTTTCCAAAAACTTTTAAAATATATTAATTACCTTACGGTTTGAGGTATTTTGAAATTGTCGCAGAGTCAGAATTGTACGTTGGAGAAGAACAGGTGCTAAAATATAAATTCAAATTAGATTTTTCAACAAACTTTATAAATATATTAAAAACCTTACGGTTTGAGGTATTTTGAAGTTGTCGCAGTGCCAGAATTGTACGTTGAAGAAGAAGAGGGGCTGAAATATATATTCAAATTAGATTTTTCAACCAACTTTTTAAATATATTAGTTACCTTACGGTTTGAGGTATTTTGAAATTGTCGCAGAGTCAGAATTGTACGTTGGAGGAGAACAGGGGCTACAATATATATTCAGATTAGATTTTTCAACAAACTTCTTAAATATCCTAGTTATCTTACAGCTTTATGTCTTTTGAAGCTGTCGCAGTGGAAGAATTGTACGTTGAAGAACAGGTTCTACAATATATATTCAGATTAGATTTTTCAACAAACTTTATAAATATATTTATTACCTTACGGTTTGATGTATTTTGAAGTTGTCGCAGAGCCAGAATTTTATGTTGTAGAAGAACAGGTGCTAAAATATAAATTCAAATTAGATTTTCCAAAAACTTTTAAAATATATTAATTACCTTACGGTTTGATGTATTTTGAAGTTGTCGCAGAGCCAGAATTTTATGTTGTAGAAGAACAGGTGCTAAAATATAAATTCAAATTAGATTTTCCAAAAACTTTTAAAATATATTAATTACCTTACGGTTTGAGGTATTTTGAAGTTGTCGCAGAGCCAGAATTTTATGTTGTAGAAGAACAGGTGCTAAAATATAAATTCAAATTAGATTTTCCAAAAACTTTTAAAATATATTAATTACCTTACGGTTTGAGGTATTTTGAAGTTGTCGCAGTGCCAGACTTGTAGGTAGGAGGAGAATAGGGGCTGAAATATATATTCAAATTAGATTTTTCAACCAACTTTGTAAATATATTAGTTACCTTACGGTTTGAGGTATTTTGAAATTGTCGCAGGGCCAGAATTGTACGTTGGAAGAAAACAGGGCTACAAGATATATTCAGATAAGATTTTTCAACAAACTTAATAAATATATTAATTACCTTACGGTTTGAGGTATTTTGAAGTTGTCGCAGAGCCAGAATTGTACGTTGGAGGAGAACAGGGGCTACAATATATATTCAGATTAGATTTTTCAACAAACTTCTTAAATATCCTAGTTATCTTACAGCTTGATGTCTTTTGAAGCTGTCGCAGTGCAAGAATTGTACGTTGAAGAACATGTTCTACAATATATATTCAGATTAGAGTTTTCAACAAACTTTTTAAATATATTAATTACCTTACGGTTTGAGGTATTTTGAAGTTGTCGCAGTGCCTGAATTGCATGTTGGAGGAGAAGAGGGGCTGAAATATATATTCAGATTGGAGTTTTCAACAAACTTCTTAAATTTATTAATTACCTTAAGGTTTGAAGTATTTTGAAGTTGTCGCAGAGCCAGAATTGTACGTTGGTGAAGGACTGATGCTAAAATATAAATTCAAATTACATTTTACAAAAACTTTTAAAATATATTAATTACCTTACGGTTTGAGGTATTTTGAAGTTGTCGCAGTGCCAGAATTGTACGTTGGAGGAGAACAGGGGCTACAATATATATTCAGAGTAGATTTTTCAACAAACTTTATAAATATATTAATTACCTTACGGTTTGAGGTATTTTGAAGTTGTCGCAGTGCCTGAATTGCATGTTGGAGGAGAAGAGGGTCTGAAATATATATTCAGATTAGAGTTTTCAACAAACTTTTTAAATATATTACTTACCTTACGGTTTGAGGTATTTTGAGGTTGTCGCAGTGCCAGAATTGTACGTTGGAGGAGACCAGGGGCTACAATATATATTCTGATTAGATTTTTCAAAAACTTTTTAAATATATTAATTACCTTACGGTTTGAGGTATTTTGAAGTTGTCGCAGTGCCAGAATTGTACATTGGAGGAGAATAGGGGCTACAATATATATTCAGAGTAGATTTTTCAACAAACTTTATAAATATATTAATTACCTTACGGTTTGAGGTATTTTGAAGTTGTCGCAGTGCCAGAATTGTACGTTGGAGGAGACCAGCGGCTACAATATAAATTCAAATTAGACTTTTCAAAAACTTTTTGAATATATTAATTACCTTACGGTTTGAGGTATTTTGAGATTATCGCAGTGCCAGAATTGTACGTTGGAGGAGACCAGGGGCTACAATATATATTCTGATTAGATTTTTCAACAAACTTTATAAACATATTAATTACCTTACGGTTTGAGGTATTTGGAAATTGTCGCAGAGCCAGAATTGTACGTTGGAGGAGAACAGGGGCTGAAATATATTTTCAGATTAGAGTTTTCAACAAACTTCTTAATTATCCTAGTTATCTTACAGCTTGATGTCTTTTGAAGTTGTCGCAGTGCAAGAATTGTACGTTGAAGAACAGGGGCTACAATATATATTCAGATTGGATTTTTCAACAAACTTCTTAAATATCCCAGTTATCTTACATCTTGATGTCTTTTGAGGCTGTCGAAGTGCAAGAATTGTACGTTGAAGAACATGTTCTACAATATATATTCAGATTAGTTTTCAACAAGCTTTTTAAATATATTAATTACCTAACGGTTTGAGGTATTTTGAAGTTGTCGCAGAGCCAGAATTCTACGTTTGAGGAGAAGAGGGGCTGAAATATATATTCAGATTAGAGTTTTCAACAAACTTCAAAATGTCTTTTGAATTTGTCGCAGTGCTAGAATTGCACGTTGAAGAAGAACAGGGTCTACAATACATATTCAGATTAGATTTTTCATGAAACTTCATAAATATATTAATTACCTTACGGTTTGAGGTATTTTGAAGTTGTCGCATTGCCAGAATTGTACGTTGGAAGAGAAGAGGGTCTGAAATATATATTCAGATTAGAGTTTTCAACAAACTTCAAAATGTCTTTTGAAGTTGTCGCAGTGCCAGAATTGCACGTTGAAGAAGAACAGGGTCTACAATACATATTCAGATTAGATTTTTCATCAAACTTCATAAATATATTAATTACCTTACGGTTTGAGGTATTTTGAAGTTGTCGCATTGCCAGAATTGTACGTTGGAAGAGAAGAGGGTCTGAAATATATATGCAGATTAGATTTTTCAACAAACTTTATATATATATTAAATACCTTACGGTTTGAGGTATTTTGAAGTCGTCGCAGTGCCAGAATTGTACGTTGGAGGAGAAGAGGGGTTGAAATATATATTCAAATTAGATTTTTCAACCAACTTTTTAAATGTATTTCTTACCTTAGGGTTTGAAGTATTTTGAAGTCGTCGCAGTGCCAGAATTGTACGTTGGAGGAGAAGAGGGGCTGAAATATATTTTCAGATTAGAGTTTTCAACAAACTTCTTAATTATACTAGTTATCTTACAGTTTGATATCTTGTCGCAGTGCCTGAATTGCACGTTGGAGGAGAAGAGGGGCTGAAATATATATTCAGATTAGGGTTTTCAACAAACTTTTTAAATATATTACTTACCTTACGGTTTGAGGTATTTTGAAATTGTCGCAGAGTCAGAATTGTACGTTGGAGGAGAACAGGGGCTACAATATATATTCAGATTAGATTTTTCAACAAACTTCTTAAATATCCTAGTTACCTTACAGCTTGATGTCTTTTGAAGCTGTCGCAGTGCAAGATTTGTACGTTGAAGAACAGGTTCTACAATATATATTCAGATTAGATTTTTCAACAAACTTTATAAATATATTAATTACCTTACGGTTTGAGGTATTTTGAAATTGTCGCAGAGTCAGAATTGTACGTTGGAAGAAAACAGGGGCCACAATTTATATTCAGATTAGATTTTTCAACAAACTTTATAAATATATTAATTACCTTACGGTTTGAAGTATTTTGAAGTTGCCGCAGTGCCAGTATTGTACGTTGGAGGAGAACAGGGACTGAAATATATATTGAGATTAGATTTTTCAACAAACTTTTTAAATATTTTAATTACCTTACGGTTTGAAGTATTTTGAAGTTGTTGCAGAGCCAGAATTGTACGTTGGAGGAGAACAGGAGCTACAATATATATTCAGATTAGATTTTTCAACAAACTTCTTAAATATCCTAGTTATCTTACAGCTTGATGTCTTTTGAAGCTGTCGCAGTGGAAGAATTGTACGTTGAAGAACAGGTTCTACAATATATATTCAGATTAGATTTTTCAACAAACTTTATAAATATATTAATTACCTTACTGTTTGAGGTATTTTGAAATTGTCGCAGAGTCAGAATTGTATGTTGGAAGAAAACAGTGGCCACAATTTATATTCAGATTAGATTTTTCAACAAACTTTATAAATATATTAATTACCTTACGGTTTGAAGTATTTTGAAGTTGCCGCAGTGCCAGTATTGTACGTTGGAGGAGGACAGGGACTGAAATATATATTGAGATTAGATTTTTCAACAAACTTTTTAAATATATTAATTACCTTACGGTTTGAAGTATTTTGAAGTTGTCGCAGAGCCAGAATTGTACGTTGGAGGAGAACAGGGGCTACAATATATATTCAGATTAGATTTTTCAGCAAACTTCTTAAATATCCTAGTTATCTTACAGCTTGATGTCTTTTGAAGCTGTCGCAGCGGAAGAATTGTATGTTGAAGAACAGGTTCCACAATATATATTCAGATTAGATTTTTCAACAAACTTTATAAATATTTTTATTACCTTACGGTTTGATGTATTTTGAAGTTGTCGCAGAGCCAGAATTTTATGTTGTAGAAGAACAGGTGCTAAAATATAAATTCCAATTAGATTTTCCAAAAACTTTTAAAATATATTAATTACCTTACGGTTTGAGGTATTTTGAAATTGTCGCAGAGTCAGAATTGAACGTTGGAGAAGAACAGGTGCTAAAATATAAATTCAAATTAGATTTTTCAACAAACTTTATAAATATATTAAAAACCTTACGGTTTGAGGTATTTTGAAGTTGTCGCAGTGCCAGAATTGTACGTTGAAGAAGAAGAGGGGCTGAAATATATATTCAAATTAGATTTTTCAACCAACTTTTTAAATATATTAGTTACCTTACGGTTTGAGGTATTTTGAAATTGTCGCAGAGTCAGAATTGTACGTTGGAGAAGAACAGGTGCTAAAATATAAGTTCAAATTAGATTTTTCAACAAACTTTTTAAATATATTAATTACCTTACGGTTTGAAGTATTTTGAAGTTGTCGCAGAGCCAGAATTGTACGTTGGAGAAGAACAGATGCTAAAATATAAATTCAAATTACATTTTTCAAAAACATTTAAAATATATTAATTACCTTACGGTTTGAGGTATTTTGAAGTTGTCGCAGTGCCAGACTTGTACGTAGGAGGAGAATAGGGGCTGAAATATATATTCAAATTAGATCTTTCAACCAACTTTTTAAATATATTAGTTACCTTACGGTTTGAGGTATTTTGAAATTGTCGCAGGGCCAGAATTGTACGTTGGAAGAAAACAGGGCTACAAGATATATTCAGATAAGATTTTTCAACAAACTTAATAAATATATTAATTACCTTACGGTTTGAGGTATTTTGAAGTTGTCGCAGAGCCAGAATTGTACGTTGGAGGTGAACAGGGGCTACAATATATATTCAGATTAGATTTTTCAACAAACTTCTTAAATATCCTAGTTATCTTACAGCTTGATGTCTTTTGAAGCTGTCGCAGTGCAAGAATTGTACGTTGAAGAACATGTTCTACAATATATATTCAGATTAGAGTTTTTAACAAACTTTTTAAATATATTAATTACCTTACGGTTTGAGGTATTTTGAAGTTGTCGCAGTGCCTGAATTGCATGTTGGAGGAGAAGAGGGGCTGAAATATGTATTCAGATTGGAGTTTTCAACAAACTTCTTAAATTTATTAATTACCTCAAGGTTTGAAGTATTTTGAAGTTGTCGCAGTGCCTGAATTGCATGTTGGAGGAGAAGAGGGTCTGAAATATATATTCAGATTAGAGTTTTCAACAAACTTTTTAAATATATTACTTATCTTACGGTTTGAGGTATTTTGAGGTTGTCGCAGTGCCAGAATTGTACGTTGGAGGAGACCAGGGGCTACAATATATATTCTGATTAGATTTTTCAAAAACTTTTTAAATATATTAATTACCTTACGGTTTGAGGTATTTTGAAGTTGTTGCAGTGCCAGAATTGTACGTTGGAGGAGAACAGGGGCTACAATATATATTCAGAGTAGATTTTTCAACAAACTTTATAAATATATTAATTACCTTACGGTTTGAGGTATTTTGAAGTTGTCGCAGTGCCAGAATTGTACGTTGGAGGAGACCAGCGGCTACAATATAAATTCAAATTAGACTTTTCAAAAACTTTTTAAATATATTAATTACCTTACGGTTTGAGGTATTTTGAGATTATCGCAGTGCCAGAATTGTACGTTGGAGGAGACCAGGGGCTACAATATATATTCTGATTAGATTTTTCAACAAACTTTATAAACATATTAATTACCTTACGGTTTGAGGTATTTGGAAATTGTCGCAGAGCCAGAATTGTACGTTGGAGGAGAACAGGGGCTGAAATATATTTTCAGATTAGAGTTTTCAACAAACTTCTTAATTATCCTAGTTATCTTACAGCTTGATGTCTTTTGAAGCTGTCGCAGTGGAAGAATTGTACGTTGAAGAACAGGTTCCACAATATATATTCAGATTAGATTTTTCAACAAACTTTATAAATATTTTTATTACCTTACGGTTTGATGTATTTTGAAGTTGTCGCAGAGCCAGAATTTTATGTTGTAGAAGAACAGGTGCTAAAATATAAATTCCAATTAGATTTTCCAAAAGCTTTTAAAATATATTAATTACCTTACGGTTTGAGGTATTTTGAAATTGTCGCAGAGTCAGAATTGTACGTTGGAGAAGAACAGGTGCTAAAATATAAATTCAAATTAGATTTTTCAACAAACTTTATAAATATATTAAAAACCTTACGGTTTGAGGTATTTTGAAGTTGTCGCAGTGCCAGAATTGTACGTTGAAGAAGAAGAGGGGCTGAAATATATATTCAAATTAGGTTTTTCAACCAACTTTTTAAATATATTAGTTACCTTACGGTTTGAGGTATTTTGAAATTGTCGCAGAGTCAGAATTGTACGTTGGAGAAGAACAGGTTCTAAAATATAAATTCAAATTAGATTTTTCAACAAACTTTTTAAATATATTAATTACCTTACGGTTTGAAGTATTTTGAAGTTGTCGCAGAGCCAGAATTGTACGTTGGAGAAGAACAGATGCTAAAATATAAATTCAAATTACATTTTTCAAAAACATTTAAAATATATTAATTACCTTACGGTTTGAGGTATTTTGAAGTTGTCGCAGTGCCAGACTTGTACGTAGGAGGAGAATAGGGGCTGAAATATATATTCAAATTAGATTTTTCAACCAACTTTTTAAATATATTAGTTACCTTACGGTTTGAGGTATTTTGAAATTGTCGCAGGGCCAGAATTGTACGTTGGAAGAAAACAGGGCTACAAGATATATTCAGATAAGATTTTTCAACAAACTTAATAAATATATTAATTACCTTACGGTTTGAGGTATTTTGAAGTTGTCGCAGAGCCAGAATTGTACGTTGGAGGAGACCAGGGGCTACAATATATATTCTGATTAGATTTTTCAACAAACTTTATAAACATATTAATTACCTTACGGTTTTAGGTATTTGGAAATTGTCGCAGAGCCAGAATTGTACGTTGGAGGAGAACAGGGGCTGAAATATATTTTCAGATTAGAGTTTTCAACAAACTTCTTAATTATCCTAGTTATCTTACAGCTTGATGTCTTTTGAAGTTGTCGCAGTGCAAGAATTGTACGTTGAAGAACAGGGGCTACAATATATATTCAGATTGGATTTTTCAACAAACTTCTTAAATATCCCAGTTATCTTACATCTTGATGTCTTTTGAGGCTGTCGCAGTGCAAGAATTGTACGTTGAAGAACATGTTCTACAATATATATTCAGATTAGTTTTCAACAAGCTTTTTAAATATATTAATTACCTAACGGTTTGAGGTATTTTGAAGTTGTCGCAGCGCCTGCATTGCATGTTGGAGGAGAAGAGGAGCTGAAATATATATTCAGATTAGAGTTTTCAACAAACTTCTTAATTATCCTAATTATCTTACAGTTTGATGTCTTTTGAAGTTGTCGCAGTGCCAGAATTCCACGTTGGAGGAGAAGAGGGGCTGAAATATATTTTCAGATTAGAGTTTTCAACAAACTTCTTAATAATCCTAGTTATCTTACAGTTTGATGTCTTTTGAACTTGTCGCAGTGCCAGAATTCTACGTCGGAGGAGGAGAGGGGCTGAAATATATATTCAGATTAGAGTTTTCAACAAACTTTTTAATTATATTACTTACCTTACGGTTTGAGGTATTTTGAAATTGTCGCAGAGTCAGAATTGTACGTTGGAGGAGAAGAGGGTCTGAAATATATATACAGATTAGAGTTTTCAACAAACTTCAAAATGTCTTTTGAAGTTGTCGCAGTGCTAGAATTGCACGTTGAAGAAGAACTGGGTCTACAATATATATTCAGATCAGATTTTTCAACAAACTTTTTAAATATATTAGTTACCTTACGGTTTGAGGTATTTTGAAATTGTCGCAGGGCCCGGATTGTACTTTGGAAGAAAACAGGGGCTACAAGATATATTCATATTGAATTTTTCAACAAACTTTATAAATATATTAATTACCTTACGGTTTGAGGTATTTTGAAGTTGTCGCAGAGCCAGAATTCTACGTTTGAGGAGAAGAGGGGCTGAAATATATATTCAGATTAGAGTTTTCAACAAACTTCAAAATGTCTTTTGAATTTGTTGCAGTGCTAGAATTGCACGTTGAAGAAGAACAGGGTCTACAATACATATTCAGATTAGATTTTTCATGAAACTTCATAAATATATTAATTACCTTACGGTTTGAGGTATTTTGAAGTTGTCGCATTGCCAGAATTGTACGTTGGAAGAGAAGAGGGTCTGAAATATATATTCAGATTAGAGTTTTCAACAAACTTCAAAATGTCTTTTGAAGTTGTCGCAGTGCCAGAATTGCACGTTGAAGAAGAACAGGGTCTACAATACATATTCAGATTATATTTTTCATCAAACTTCATAAATATATTAATTACCTTACGGTTTGAGGTATTTTGAAGTTGTCGCATTGCCAGAATTGTACGTTGGAAGAGAAGAGGGTCTGAAATATATATGCAGATTAGATTTTTCAACAAACTTTATATATATATTAAATACATTACGGTTTGAGGTATTTTGAAGTTGTCGCAGTGCCAGAATTGTACGTTGGAGGAGAAGAGTGGCTGAAATATATATTCAAATTAGATTTTTCAATCAACATTTTAAATATATAAGTTACCTTACGGTTTGAGGTATTTTGAAATTGTCGCAGGGCCAGAATTGTACGTTGGAGAAATACAGGTACTAAAATATATATTCAAATTAGATTTTTCAACAAACTTTTTAAATATATTAATTACCTTACGGTTTGAGGTATTTGGAAATTGTCGCAGAGCCGGAATTGTACGTTGGAGGAGAACAGAGGCTACAATATATATTTAGATTAGATTTTTCAACAAACTTTATAAATATATTAATTACCTTACGGTTTGAGGTATTTGGAAATTGTCGCAGAGCCAGAATTGTACGTTGGAGGAGAACAGGGGCTGAAATATATTTTCAGATTAGAGTTTTCAACAAACTTCTTAATTATCCTAGTTATCTTACAGCTTGATGTCTTTTGAAGTTGTCGCAGTGCAAGAATTGTACGTTGAAGAACAGGGGCTACAATATATATTCAGATTGGATTTTTCAACAAACTTCTTAAATATCCCAGTTATCTTACATCTTGATGTCTTTTGAGGCTGTCGCAGTGCAAGAATTGTACGTTGAAGAACATGTTCTACAATATATATTCAGATTAGTTTTCAACAAGCTTTTTAAATATATTAATTACCTAACGGTTTGAGGTATTTTGAAGTTGTCGCAGCGCCTGCATTGCATGTTGGAGGAGAAGAGGAGCTGAAATATATATTCAGATTAGAGTTTTCAACAAACTTCTTAATTATCCTAATTATCTTACAGTTTGATGTCTTTTGAAGTTGTCGCAGTGCCAGAATTCCACGTTGGAGGAGAAGAGGGGCTGAAATATATTTTCAGATTAGAGTTTTCAACAAACTTCTTAATAATCCTAGTTATCTTACAGTTTGATGTCTTTTGAACTTGTCGCAGTGCCAGAATTCTACGTCGGAGGAGGAGAGGGGCTGAAATATATATTCAGATTAGAGTTTTCAACAAACTTTTTAATTATATTACTTACCTTACGGTTTGAGGTATTTTGAAATTGTCGCAGAGTCAGAATTGTACGTTGGAGGAGAAGAGGGTCTGAAATATATATACAGATTAGAGTTTTCAACAAACTTCAAAATGTCTTTTGAAGTTGTCGCAGTGCTAGAATTGCACGTTGAAGAAGAACTGGGTCTACAATATATATTCAGATTAGATTTTTCAACAAACTTTTTAAATATATTAGTTACCTTACGGTTTGAGGTATTTTGAAATTGTCGCAGGGCCCGGATTGTACTTTGGAAGAAAACAGGGGCTACAAGATATATTCATATTGAATTTTTCAACAAACTTTATAAATATATTAATTACCTTACGGTTTGAGGTATTTGGAAATTGTCGCAGAGCCGGAATTGTACGTTGGAGGAGAACAGGGGCTACAATATATATTTAGATTAGATTTTTCAACAAACTTCTTAATTATGCTAGTTATCATACAGATTGATGTCTTTTGAAGTTGTCGCAGTGCAAGAATTGTACGTTGAAGAACATGTTCTACAATATATATTCAGATTAGAGTTTTCAACAAACTGTTTAAATATATTAATTACCTTACGGTTTGAGGTATTTTGAAGTTGTCGCAGTGCCTGAATTGCATGTTGGAGGAGAAGAGGGGCTGAAATATATATTCAGATTAGAGTTTTCAACAAACTTCTTAAATTTATTAATTACCTTACGGTTTGAACTATTTTGAAGTTGTCGCAGAGCCAGAATTGTACGTTGGAGAAGAACTGATGCCAAAATATAAATTCAAATTACATTTTTCAAAAACTTTTAAAATATATTAATTACCTTACGGTTTGAGGTATTTTGAAGTTGTCGCAGTGCCAGAATTGTACGTTGGAGGAGAAGAGTGGCTGAAATATCTATTCAAATTAGATTTTTCAATCAACATTTTAAATATATTAGTTACCTTACGGTTTGAGGTATTTTGAAATTGTCGCAGTGCCAGAATTGTACGTTGGAGGAGACCAGGGGCTACAATATATATTCTGATTAGATTTTTCAACAAACTTTATAAATATATTAATTACCTTACGGTTTGAGGTATTTGGAAATTGTCGCAGAGCCGGAATTGTACGTTGGAGGAGAACAGGGGCTGAAATATATTTTCAGATTAGAGTTTTCAACAAACTTCTTAATTATCCTAGTTATCTTACAGCTTGATGTCTTTTGAAATTGTCGCAGTGTAAGAATTGTACGTTGAAGAACAGGGGCTACAATATATATTCAGATTAGATTTTTCAACAAACTTTATAAAAATATTAATTTCCTTACGGTTTGAGGTATTTTGAGATTGTCGCAGTGCCAGAATTGTACGTTGGAGGAGACCAGGGGCTACAATATATATTCTGATTAGATTTTTCAACAGACTTTATAAATATATTAAATACCTTACGGTTTGAGGTATTTGGAAATTGTCGCAGTGCCAGAATTGTACGTTGGAGGAGAAGAGGGGCTGAAATATATATTCAAATTAGATTTTTCAACCAACTTTTTAAATATATTACTTACCTTACGGTTTGAGGTATTTTGAAATTGTCGCAGAGTCAGAATTGTACGTTGGAGGAGAACAGGGGCTACAATATATATTCAGATTAGATTTTTCAACAAACTTTATAAATATATTAATTGCCTTACGGATTGAGGTATTTTGGAGTTGTCGCAGAGCCAGAATTGTACGTTGGAGGAGAACAGGGGCTACAATATATATTCAGAGTAGATTTTTCAACAAGCTTTATAAATATATTAATTACCTTACGGTTTGAGGTATTTTGAAGTCGTCGCAGTGCCTGAATTGCATGTTGGAGGAGAAGAGGGGCTGAAATATATATTGAGATTAGATTTTTCAACAAACATTTTAAATATATTAATTACCTTACGGTTTGAAGTATTTTGAAGTTGTCGCAGAGCCAGAATTGTAGGTTGGAGGAGAACAGGGGCTGAAATATATATTGAGATTAGATTTTTCAACAAACTTTTTAAATATATTACTTACCTTACGGTTTGAGGTATTTTGAAGTTGTCGCAGAGCCAGAATTGTACGTTGGAGGAGAACAGAGGCTACAAGATATTTTCAGATTAGAGTTTTCAACAAACTTCTTAAATATCCTAGTTATCTTACAGCTTGATGTCTTTTGAAGTTGTCGCAGTGCCAGAATTGTACGTTGGAGGAGAAGAGGGGCTAAAATATATATTCAAATTAGATTTTTCAACAAACTTTTTAAATATATTAGTTACCTTAGGGTTTGAGGTATTTTGAAGTTGTCGCAGTGCCTGAATTGCATATTGGAGTAGAAGAGGGGCTGAACTATATATTCAGATTAGAGTATTCAACAAACTTCTTAAATATCCTAGTTATGTTACAGTTTGATGTCTTTTGAAGTTGTCGCAGTGCCAGAATTGTACGTTGGAGGAGAAGAGGGGCTGAAATATATATTCAGATTAGAGTTCTCAACAAACTTCAAAATGTATTTTGAAGCTGACGCAGTGCAAGAATTGTACGTTGAAGAAGAACGGGGTCTACAATATACATTCAGATTAGATTTTTCAACAAACTTTATGAATATATCAATTACCTTACGGTTTGAGGTATTTTGGAGTCGTCGCACTGCCTGAATTGCATGTTGGAGGAGAAGAGGGGCTGAAATATATATTGAGATTAGATTTTTCAACAAACATTTTAAATATATTAATTACCTTACGGTTTGAAGTATTTTGAAGTTGTCGCAGAGCCAGAAATGTAGGTTGGAGGAGAAGAGGGGCTGAAATATATATTGAGATTAGATTTTTCAACAAACTTTTTAAATATATTACTTACCTTACGGTTTGAGGTATTTTGAAGTTGTCGCAGAGCCAGAATAGTACGTTGGAGGAGAACAGAGGCTACAAGATATTTTCAGATTAGAGTTTTCAACAAACTTCTTAAATATCCTAGTTATGTTACAGTTTGATGTCTTTTGGAGTTGTCGCAGTGCCAGAATTGTACGTTGGAGGAGAAGAGGGGCTGAAATATATATTCATATTAGAGTTTTCAACAAACTTTTTAAATATATTAATTACCTTACGGTTTGAAGTATTTTGAAGTTGTCGCAGAGCCAGAATTGTACGTTGGAGGAGAACAGGGGCTACAATATATATTCAGATTAGATTTTTCAACAAACTTTATAAAAATATTAATATCCTTACGGTTTGAGGTATTTTGAAGTTGTCGCTGTGCCTGAATTGCATGTTGGAGGAGAAGAGGGGCTGAAATATATATTCAGATTAGGGTTTTCAACAAACTTCTTAAATTTATTAATTACCTTACGGTTTGAAGTATTTTGAAGTTGTCGCAGAGACAGAATTGTACGTTGGAGAAGCACTGATGCTAAAATATAAATTCAAATTACATTTTTTAAAAACTTTTAAAATATATTAATTACCTTGCGGTTTGAGGTATTTTGAAGTTATCGCATTGCCAGAATTGTACGTTGGAGGAGAAGAGGGGCTGAAATATATCTTCAAATTAGATTTTTCAACCAACATTTTAAATATATTAGTTACCTTACGGTTTGAGGTATTTTGAAATTGTCGCAGGGCCAGAATTGTACGTTGAAGAACAGGGGCTACAATATGTATTCAGATTAGATTTTTCAACAAACTTTATAAATATATTAAATACCTTACGGTTTGAGGTATTTTGAAGTTGTCGCAGTGCCAGAATTGTACGTTGGAGGAGAAGAGGGACTGAAATTTATATTCAAATTTGATTTCTCAACCAACATTTTAAATATACTAGTTACCTTACGGTTTGAGTAATTTTGAAATTGTCGCAGAGCCAGAATTGTACGTTGGAAGATAACAGGGGCTACAAGATATATTCAGATAAGATTTTTCAACAATCTTTATATATATATTAATTACCTTACGGTTTGAAGTATTTTGAAGTTTTCGCAGAGCCAGAATTGTACGTTGGAGGAGAACAGGTGCTGAAATATTTATTTGGATAAGATCTTTCAACAAACTTTTTAAATATTTACTTACCTTACGGTTTGAGGTATTTTGAAGTTGTCGCAGAGCCAGAATTGTACGTTGGAGGAGAACAGGGGCTACAATATATATTCAGATTAGATTTTTCAACAAACTTTATAAATATATTAATTACCTTACGGTTTGAGGTATTTTGAAGTTGTCGCAGAGCCAGAATTGTACGTTGGAGAAGAACAGGTGCCAAAATATAAATTCACATTAGATTTTCCAAAAACTTTTTAAATATATTAATTACCTTACGGTTTGAGTTATTTTGAGATTGTCGCAGTACCAGAATTGTACGTTGGAGGAGACCAGGGGCTACAATATATATTCTGATTAGATTTTTCAACAAACTTTATAAATATATTAAATACCTTACGGTTTGAGGTATTTGGAAATTGTCGCAGAGCCGGAATTGTACGTTGGAGAAAAACAGGTACTAAAATATATATTCAAATTAGTTTTTTCCACAAACTTTTTAAATATATTAATTACCTTACGGTTTGAAGTATTTTGAAGTTGTCGCAGAGCCAGAATTGTACGTTGGAGAAGATCTGATGCTAAAATATAAATTCAAATTACATTTTTCAAAAACTTTTAAAATATATTAATTACCTTACCGTTTGAGGTATTTTGAAGTTGTCGCAGTGCCAGAATTGTACGTTGGAGGAGAAGAGTGGCTGAAATTTATATTCAAATTAGATTTTTCAATCAACATTTTAAATATATTAGTTACCTTCCGGTTTGAGGTATTTTGAAATTGTCGCAGGGCCAGAATTGTACGTTGGAGAAAAACAGGTACTAAAATATATATTCAAATTAGATTTTTCAACAAACTTTTTAAATATATTAATTACCTTACGGTTTGAAGTATTTTGAAGTTGTCGCAGAGCCAGAATTGTACGTTGGAGAAGAACAGATGCTAAAATATAAATTCAAATTACATTTTTCAAAAACTTTTAAAATATATTAATTTCCTTACGGATTGAGGTATTTTAAAATTGTCGCAGAGTCAGAATTGAACGTTGGAGGAGAACAGGGGCTACAATATATATTCAGAATAGATTTTTCAACAAACTTCATAAATATATTAATTACCTTACGGTTTGAAGTATTTTGAAATTGTCGCAGAGTCATAATTGAACGTTGGAAGAAAACAGGGGCTACAAGATATATTCAGATAAGATTTTTCAACAAACATCATAAATATATTAATTACCTTACGGTTTGAGGTATTTTGAAATTGTCGCAGAGCCAGAATTGTACGTTGGAGAAGAACAGGTGCTAAAATATAAATTCAAATTAGATTTTCCAAAAACTTTTTAAATATATTAATTACATTACGGTTTGAGGTATTTTGAGATTGCCGCAGTGCCAGAATTGTACGTTGGAGGAGACCAGGGGCTACAACATATATTCTGATTAGATTTTTCAACAAACTTTATAAATATATTAATTACCTTACGGTTTGAGGTATTTGGAAATTGTCGCAGAGCCGGAATTGTACGTTGGAGGAGAACAAGGGCTGAAATATATTTTCAGATTAGAGTTTTCAACAAACTTCTTAATTATCCTAGTTATCTTACAGCTTGATGTCTTTTGAATTTGTCGCAGTGTAAGAATTGTACGTTGAAGAACAGGGGCTACAATATATATTCAGATTAGATTTTTCAACAAACTTTATAAAAATATTAATTTCCTTACGGTTTGAGGTATTTTGAGATTGTCGCAGTGCCAGAATTGTACGTTGGAGGAGACCAGGGGCTACAGTATATATTCTGATTAGAGTTTTCAACAAACTTTATAAATATATTAAATACCTTACGGTTTGAGGTATTTGCAAATTGTCGCAGTACCAGAATTGTACGTTGGAGGAGACCAGGGGCTACAATATATATTCTGATTAGATATTTCAACAAACTTTATAAATATTTTAATTACCTTACGGTTTGAGGTATTTGGAAATTGTCGCAGAGCCGGAATTGTACGTTGGAGGAGAACAGGGGCTACAATATATATTTAGATTAGATTTTTCAACAAACTTCTTAATTATGCTAGTTATCATACAGATTGATGTCTTTTGAAGTTGTCGCAGTGCAAGAATTCTACGTTGAAGAACATGTTCTACAATATATATTCAGATTAGAGTTTTCAACAAACTGTTTAAATATATTAATTACCTTACGGTTTGAGGTATTTTGAAGTTGTCGCAGTGCTAGAATTGCACGTTGAAGAAGAACAGGGTCTACAGTATATATTCAGATTAGATTTTTCAACAAACATTATGAATATATCAATTAACTTACGGTTTTAGGTATTTTGAAGTTGTCGCAGTGCCTGAATTGCATGTTGGAGGAGAAGAGGGGCTGAAATATAGATTGAGATTAGATTTTTCAACAAACTTTTTAAATATATTAATTACCTTACGGTTTGAAGTATTTTGAAGTTGTCGCAGAGTCAGAATTGTACGTTGGAGAAGAACAGACACTAAAATATAAATTCAAATTACATTTTTCAAAAACTTTTAAAATATATTAATTACCTTACGGTTTGAGGTATTTTGAAATTGTCGCAGAGACATAATTGAACGTTGGAAGAAAACAGGGGCTACAAGATATATTCAGATAAGATTTTTCAACAAACATCATAAATATATTAATTACCTTACGGTTTGAGGTATTTTGAAGTTGTCGCAGAGCCAGAATTGTACGTTGGAGAAGAACAGGTGCTAAAATATAAATTCAAATTAGATTTTCCAAAAACTTTTTAAATATATTAATTACATTACGGTTTGAGGTATTTTGAGATTGTCGCAGTGCCAGAATTGTACGTTGGAGGAGACCAGGGGCTACAATATATATTCTGATTAGATTTTTCAACAAACTTTATAAATATATTAATTACCTTACGGTTTGAGGTATTTGGAAATTGTCGCAGAGCCGGTATTGTACGTTGGAGGAGAACAAGGGCTGAAATATATTTTCAGATTAGAGTTTTCAACAAACTTCTTAATTATCCTAGTTATCTTACAGCTTGATGTCTTTTGAAGTTGTCGCAGTGTAAGAATTGTACGTTGAAGAACAGGGGCTACAATATATATTCAGATTAGATTTTTCAACAAACTTTATAAAAATATTAATTTCCTTACGGTTTGAGGTATTTTGAGATTGTCGCAGTGCCAGAATTGTACGTTGGAGGAGACCAGGGGCTACAATATATTTTCTGATTAGATTTTTCAACAAACTTTATAAATATATTAAATACCTTACGGTTTGAGGTATTTGGAAATTGTCGCAGTGCCAGAATTGTACGTTGGAGGAGAAGAGGGGCTGAAATATATATTCAAATTAGATTTTTCAACCAACTTTTTAAATATATTAGTTACCTTACGGTTTGAGGTATTTTGAAATTGTCGCAGGGCCCGGATTGTACGTTGGAGGAGAACAGGGGCTACAATATATATTCAGAGTAGATTTTTCAACAAACTTTATAAATATATTAATTACCTTACGGTTTGAGGTATTTTGAAGTCGTCGCAGTGCCTGAATTGCATGTTGGAGGAGAAGAGGGTCTGAAATATATATTCAGATTAGAGTTTTCAACCAACTTTTTAAATATATTACTTACCTTAAGGTTTGAGGTATTTTGAAATTGTCGCAGAGCCAGAATTGTACGTTGGAGGAGAACAGGGGCTACAATATATATTCAGATTAGATTTTTCAACAAACTTTATAAATATATTAATTACCTTACGGTTTGAGGTATTTTGAAGTTGTCGCAGAGCCAGAATTGTACGTTGGAGAAGAACAGGTGCCAAAATATAAATTCAAATTAGATTTTCCAAAAACTTTTTAAATATATTAATTACCTTACGGTTTGAGGTATTTTGAGATTGTCGCAGTACCAGAATTGTACGTTGGAGGAGACCAGGGGCTACAATATATATTCTGATTAGATTTTTCAACAAACTTTATAAATATATTAAATACCTTACGGTTTGAGGTATTTGGAAATTGTCGCAGAGCCGGAATTGTACGTTGGAGGAGAACAGGGGCTACAATATATATTTAGATTAGAGTTTTCAACAAACTTCTTAATTATGCTAGTTATCATTCAGATTGATGTCTTTTGAAGTTGTCGCAGTGCAAGAATTGTACGTTGAAGAACATGTTCTACAATATATATTCAGATTAGAGTTTTCAACAAACTTTTTAAATATATTAATTACCTTACGGTTTGAGGTATTTTGAAGTTGTCGCAGTGCCTGAATTGCATGTTGGAGGAGAAGAGGGGCTGAAATATATATTCAGATTAGAATTTTCAACAAACTTCTTAAATTTATTAATTACCTTACGGTTTGAAGTATTTTGAAGTTGTCGCACAGCCAGAATTGTACGTTGGAGAAGAACTGATGCTAAAATATAAATTCAAATTACATTTTTCAAAAACTTTTAAAATATATTAATTACCTTACGGTTTGAGGTATTTTGAAGTTGTCGCAGTGCCAGAATTGTACGTTGGAGGAGAAGAGTGGCTGAAATATATATTCAAATTAGATTTTTCAATCAACATTTTAAATATATTAGTTACCTTACGGTTTGGGGTATTTTGAAATTGTCGCAGGGCCAGAATTGTACGTTGGAGAAAAACAGGTACTAAAATATATATTCAAATTAGATTTTTCAACAAACTTTTTAAATATATTAATTACCTTACGGTTTGAAGTATTTTGAAGTTGTCGCAGAGCCAGAATTGTACGTTGGAGAAGAACAGATGCTAAAATATAAATTCAAATTACATTTTTCAAAAACTTTTAAAATATATTAATTTCCTTACGGATTGAGGTATTTTAAAATTGTCGCAGAGTCAGAATTGAACGTTGGAGGAGAACAGGGGCTACAATACATATTCAGAATAGATTTTTCAACAAACTTCATAAATATATTAATTACCTTACGGTTTGAGGTATTTTGAAATTGTCGCAGAGTCATAATTGAACGTTGGAAGAAAACAGGGGCTACAAGATATATTCAGATAAGATTTTTCAACAAACATCATAAATATATTAATTACCTTACGGTTTGAGGTATTTTGAAGTTGTCGCAGAGCCAGAATTGTACGTTGGAGAAGAACAGGTGCTAAAATATAAATTCAAATTAGATTTTCCAAAAACTTTTTAAATATATTAATTACATTACGGTTTGAGGTATTTTGAGATTGTCGCAGTGCCAGAATTGTACGTTGGAGGAGACCAGGGGCTACAATATATATTCTGATTAGATTTTTTAACAAACTTTATAAATATATTAATTACCTTACGGTTTGAGGTATTTGGAAATTGTCGCAGAGCCGGAATTGTACGTTGGAGGAGAACAGGGGCTGAAATATATTTTCAGATTAGAGTTTTCAACAAACTTCTTAATTATCCTAGTTATCTTACAGCTTGATGTCTTTTGAAGTTGTCGCAGTGTAAGAATTGTACGTTGAAGAACAGGGGCTACAATATATATTCAGATTAGATTTTTCAACAAACTTTATAAAAATATTAATTTCCTTACGGTTTGAGGTATTTTGAAATTGTCGCAGGGCCAGAATTGTACGTTGGAGAAAAACAGGTACTAAAATATATATTCAAATTAGATTTTTCAACAAACTTTTTAAATATATTAATTACCTTACGGTTTGAAGTATTTTGAAGTTGTCGCATTGCCAGAATTGTACGTTGGAGGAGAAGAGGGGCTGAAATATATATTCAGATTAGAGATTTCAACAAACTTCAAAATGTCTTTTGAAGTTGACGCAGTGCTAGAATTGCACGGTGAAGAAGAACAGGGTCTACAGTATATATTCAGATTAGATTTTTCAACAATCATTATGAATATACCAATTAACTTACGGTTTTAGGTATTTTGAAGTTGTCGCTGTGCCTGAATTGCATGTTGGAGGAGAAGAGGGGCTGAAATATATATTCAGATTAGGGTTTTCAACAAACTTCTTAAATTTATTAATTACCTTACGGTTTGAAGTATTTTGAAGTTGTCGCAGAGACAGAATTGTACGTTGGAGAAGAACTGATGCTAAAATATAAATTCAAATTACATTTTTTAAAAACTTTTAAAATATTTTAATTACCTTACGGTTTGAGGTATTTTGAAGTTATCGCATTGCCAGAATTGTACGTTGGAGGAGAAGAGGGGCTGAAATATATATTCAAATTAGATTTTTCAACCAACATTTTAAATATATTAGTTACCTTACGGTTTGAGGTATTTTGAAATTGTCGCAGGGCCAGAATTGTACGTTGAAGAACAGGGGCTACAATATATATTCAGATTAGACTTTTCAACAAACTTTATTAATATATTAAATACCTTACGGTTTGAGGTATTTTGAAGTTGTCGCAGTGCCAGAATTGTACGTTGGAGGAGAAGAGGGGCTGAAATATATATTCAAATTAGATTTCTCAACCAACATTTTAAATATACTAGTTACCTTACGGTTTGAGTAATTTTGAAATTGTCGCAGAGCCAGAATTGTACGATGGAAGATAATAGGGGCTACAAGATATATTCAGATAAGATTTTTCAACAATCTTTATATATATATTAATTACCTTACGGTTAGAAGTATTTTGAAGTTGTCGCAGAGCCAGAATTGTACGTTGGAGGAGAACAGGTGCTGAAATATTTATTTGGATTAGATTTTTCAACAAACTTTTTAAATATTTACTTACCTTACGGTTTGAGGTATTTTGAAGTTGTCGCAGAGCCAGAATTGTACGTTGGAGGAGAACAGGGGCTACAATATATATTCAGATTAGATTTTTCAACAAACTTTATAAATATATTAATTACCTTACGGTTTGAGGTATTTTGAAGTTGTCGCAGAGCCAGAATTGTACGTTGGAGAAGAACAGGTGCTAAAATATAAATTCAAATTAGATTTTCCAAAAACTTTTTAAATATATTAATTACCTTACGGTTTGAGGTATTTTGAGATTGTCGCAGTACCAGAATTGTACGTTGGAGGAGACCAGGGGCTACAATATATATTCTGATTAGATTTTTCAACAAACTTTATAAATATATTAATTACCTTACGGTTTGAGGTATTTGGAAATTGTCGCAGAGCCGGAATTGTACGTTGGAGGAGAACAGGGGCTAAAATATAAATTCAAATTACATTTTTCAAAAACTTTTAAAATATATTAATTTCCTTACGGATTGAGGTATTTTAAAATTGTCGCAGAGTCAGAATTGAACGTTGGAGGAGAACAGGGGCTACAATATATATTCAGAATAGATTTTTCAACAAACTTCATAAATATATTAATTACCTTACGGTTTGAGGTATTTTGAAATTGTCGCAGAGTCATAATTGAACGTTGGAAGAAAACAGGGGCTACAAGATATATTCAGATAATATTTTTCAACAAACATCATAAATATATTAATTACCTTACGGTTTGAGGTATTTTGAAGTTGTCGCAGAGCCAGAATTGTACGTTGGAGAAGAACAGGTGCTAAAATATAAATTCAAATTAGATTTTCCAAAAACTTTTTAAATATATTAATTACATTACGGTTTGAGGTATTTTGAGATTGTCGCAGTGCCAGAATTGTACGTTGGAGGAGACCAGGGGTTACAATATATATTCTGATTAGATTTTTTAACAAACTTTATAAATATATTAATTACCTTACGGTTTGAGGTATTTTGAAGTTGTCGCAGTGCCTGAATTGCATGTTTTAGGAGAAGAGGGTCTGAAATATATATTCAGATTAGAGTTTTCAACAAACTTTTTAAATATATTACTTACCTTACGGTTTGAGGTATTTTGAAATTGTCGCAGAGTCAGAATTGTACGTTGGAGGAGAACAGGGGCTACAATATATATTCAGATTAGATTTTTCAACAAACTTTATAAATATATTAATTACCTTTCGGATTGAGGTATTTTGAAGTTGTCGCAGAGCCAGAATTGTACGTTGGAGGAGAACAGGGGCTACAATATATATTCAGAGTAGATTTTTCAACAAACTTTATAAATATATTAATTACCTTACGGTTTGAGGTATTTTGAAGTCGTCGCAGTGCCTGAATTGCATGTTGGAGGAGAAGAGGGGCTGAAATATATATTGAGATTAGATTTTTCAACAAACATTTTAAATATATTAATTACCTTACGGTTTGAAGTATTTTGAAGTTGTCGCAGAGCCAGAATTGTAGGTTGGAGGAGAACAGGGGCTCAAATATATATTGAGATTAGATTTTTCAACAAACTTTTTAAATATATTCCTTACCTTACGGTTTGAGGTATTTTGAAGTTGTCGCAGAGCCAGAATTGTACGTTGGAGGAGAACAGAGGCTACAAGATATTTTCAGATTAGAGTTTTCAACAAACTTCTTAAATATCCTAGTTATCTTACAGCTTGATGTCTTTTGAAGTTGTCGCAGTGCCAGAATTGTACGTTGGAGGAGAAGAGGGGCTGAAATATATATTCAGATTAGAGTTCTCAACAAACTTCTTAAATATCCTAGTTATGTTACAGTTTGATGTCTTTTGAAGCTGACGCAGTGCAAGAATTGTACGTTGAAGAAGAACGGGGTCTACAATATATATTCAGATTAGATTTTTCAACAAACTTTATGAATATATCAATTACCTTACGGTTTGAGGTATTTTGAAGTTGTCGCAGTGCCTGAATTGCATATTGGAGTAGAAGAGGGGCTGAACTATATATTCAGATTAGAGTATTCAACAAACTTCTTAAATATCCTAGTTATGTTACAGTTTGATGTCTTTTGAAGCTGACGCAGTGCAAGAATTGTACGTTGAAGAAGAACGGGGTCTACAATATATATTCAGATTAGATTTTTCAACAAACTTTATGAATATATCAATTACCTTACGGTTTGAGGTATTTTGAAGTTGTCGCAGAGCCAGAATTGTAGGTTGGAGGAGAAGAGGGGCTGAAATATATATTGAGATTAGATTTTTCAACAAACTTTTTAAATATATTACTTACCTTACGGTTTGAGGTATTTTGAAGTTGTCGCAGAGCCAGTACGTTGGAGGAGAACAGAGGCTACAAGATATTTTCAGATTAGTGTTTTCAACAAACTTCTTAAATATCCTAGTTATGTTACACTTTGATGTCTTTTGGAGTTGTCGCAGTGCCAGAATTGTACGTTGGAGGAGAAGAGGGGCTGAAATATATATTCATATTAGAGTTTTCAACAAACTTTTTAAATATATTACTTACCTTAGGGTACGAGGTATTTTGAAATTGTCGCAGTCAGAATTGTACGTTGGAGGAGAACAGGGTCTACAATATATATTCAGTTTAGATTTTTCAACAAACTTTATAAATATATTAATTACCTTACAGTTTGAAGAATTTTGAAGTTGTCGCAGTGCCAGTATTGTACGTTGGAGGAGAACAGGGACTGAAATATATATTGAGATTAGATTTTTCAACAAACTTTTTAAATATATTAATTACCTTACGGTTTGAAGTATTTTGAAGTTGTCGCAGAGCCAGAATTGTACGTTGGAGAAGAACAGATGCTAAAATATAAATTCAAATTACATTTTTCAAAAACTTTTAAAATATATTAATTTCCTTACGGATTGAGGTATTTTAAAATTGTCGCAGAGTCAGAATTGTACGTTGGAGAAGAACTGATGCTAAAATATAAATTCAAATTACATTTTTCAAAAACTTTTAAAATATATTAATTACCTTACGGTTTGAGGTATTTTGAAGTTGTCGCAGTGCCAGAATTGTACGTTGGAGGAGAAGAGTGGCTGAAATATATATTCAAATTAGATTTTTCAATCAACATTTTAAATATATTAGTTACCTTACGGTTTGGGGTATTTTGAAATTGTCGCAGGGCCAGAATTGTACGTTGGAGAAAAACAGGTACTAAAATATATATTCAAATTAGATTTTTCAACAAACTTTTTAAATATATTAATTACCTTACGGTTTGAAGTATTTTGAAGTTGTCGCAGAGCCAGAATTGTACGTTGGAGAAGAACAGATGCTAAAATATAAATTCAAATTACATTTTTCAAAAACTTTTAAAATATATTAATTTCCTTACGGATTGAGGTATTTTAAAATTGTCGCAGAGTCAGAATTGAACGTTGGAGGAGAACAGGGGCTACAATACATATTCAGAATAGATTTTTCAACAAACTTCATAAATATATTAATTACCTTACGGTTTGAGGTATTTTGAAATTGTCGCAGAGTCATAATTGAACGTTGGAAGAAAACAGGGGCTACAAGATATATTCAGATAAGATTTTTCAACAAACATCATAAATATATTAATTACCTTACGGTTTGAGGTATTTTGAAGTTGTCGCAGAGCCAGAATTGTACGTTGGAGAAGAACAGGTGCTAAAATATAAATTCAAATTAGATTTTCCAAAAACTTTTTAAATATATTAATTACATTACGGTTTGAGGTATTTTGAGATTGTCGCAGTGCCAGAATTGTACGTTGGAGGAGACCAGGGGCTACAATATATATTCTGATTAGATTTTTTAACAAACTTTATAAATATATTAATTACCTTACGGTTTGAGGTATTTGGAAATTGTCGCAGAGCCGGAATTGTACGTTGGAGGAGAACAGGGGCTGAAATATATTTTCAGATTAGAGTTTTCAACAAACTTCTTAATTATCCTAGTTATCTTACAGCTTGATGTCTTTTGAAGTTGTCGCAGTGTAAGAATTGTACGTTGAAGAACAGGGGCTACAATATATATTCAGATTAGATTTTTCAACAAACTTTATAAAAATATTAATTTCCTTACGGTTTGAGGTATTTTGAAATTGTCGCAGGGCCAGAATTGTACGTTGGAGAAAAACAGGTACTAAAATATATATTCAAATTAGATTTTTCAACAAACTTTTTAAATATATTAATTACCTTACGGTTTGAAGTATTTTGAAGTTGTCGCATTGCCAGAATTGTACGTTGGAGGAGAAGAGGGGCTGAAATATATATTCAGATTAGAGTTTTCAACAAACTTCAAAATGTCTTTTGAAGTTGACGCAGTGCTAGAATTGCACGGTGAAGAAGAACAGGGTCTACAGTATATATTCAGATTAGATTTTTCAACAATCATTATGAATATACCAATTAACTTACGGTTTTAGGTATTTTGAAGTTGTCGCTGTGCCTGAATTGCATGTTGGAGGAGAAGAGGGGCTGAAATATATATTCAGATTAGGGTTTTCAACAAACTTCTTAAATTTATTAATTACCTTACGGTTTGAAGTATTTTGAAGTTGTCGCAGAGACAGAATTGTACGTTGGAGAAGAACTGATGCTAAAATATAAATTCAAATTACATTTTTTAAAAACTTTTAAAATATTTTAATTACCTTACGGTTTGAGGTATTTTGAAGTTATCGCATTGCCAGAATTGTACGTTGGAGGAGAAGAGGGGCTGAAATATATATTCAAATTAGATTTTTCAACCAACATTTTAAATATATTAGTTACCTTACGGTTTGAGGTATTTTGAAATTGTCGCAGGGCCAGAATTGTACGTTGAAGAACAGGGGCTACAATATATATTCAGATTAGACTTTTCAACAAACTTTATTAATATATTAAATACCTTACGGTTTGAGGTATTTTGAAGTTGTCGCAGTGCCAGAATTGTACGTTGGAGGAGAAGAGGGGCTGAAATATATATTCAAATTAGATTTCTCAACCAACATTTTAAATATACTAGTTACCTTACGGTTTGAGTAATTTTGAAATTGTCGCAGAGCCAGAATTGTACGATGGAAGATAATAGGGGCTACAAGATATATTCAGATAAGATTTTTCAACAATCTTTATATATATATTAATTACCTTACGGTTAGAAGTATTTTGAAGTTGTCGCAGAGTCATAATTGAACGTTGGAAGAAAACAGGGGCTACAAGATATATTCAGATAATATTTTTCAACAAACATCATAAATATATTAATTACCTTACGGTTTGAGGTATTTTGAAGTTGTCGCAGAGCCAGAATTGTACGTTGGAGAAGAACAGGTGCTAAAATATAAATTCAAATTAGATTTTCCAAAAACTTTTTAAATATATTAATTACATTACGGTTTGAGGTATTTTGAGATTGTCGCAGTGCCAGAATTGTACGTTGGAGGAGAAGAGGGGCTGAAATATATATTCAAATTAGATTTCTCAACCAACATTTTAAATATACTAGTTACCTTACGGTTTGAGTAATTTTGAAATTGTCGCAGAGCCAGAATTGTACGATGGAAGATAATAGGGGCTACAAGATATATTCAGATAAGATTTTTCAACAATCTTTATATATATATTAATTACCTTACGGTTAGAAGTATTTTGAAGTTGTCGCAGAGTCATAATTGAACGTTGGAAGAAAACAGGGGCTACAAGATATATTCAGATAATATTTTTCAACAAACATCATAAATATATTAATTACCTTACGGTTTGAGGTATTTGGAAATTGTCGCAGAGCCGGAATTGTACGTTGGAGGAGAACAGGTGCTAAAATATAAATTCAAATTAGATTTTCCAAAAACTTTTTAAATATATTAATTACATTACGGTTTGAGGTATTTTGAGATTGTCGCAGTGCCAGAATTGTACGTTGGAGGAGACCAGGGGCTACAATATATATTCTGATTAGATTGTTCAACAAACTTTATAAATATATTAAATACCTTACGGTTTGAGGTATTTGGAAATTGTCGCAGTGCCAGGATTGTACGTTGAAGGAGAAGAGGGGCTGAAATATATATTCAAATTAGATTTTTCAACCAACTTTTTAAATATATTAGTTACCTTACGGTTTGAGGTATTTTGAAATTGTCGCAGGGCCCGGATTGTACGTTGGAAGAAAACAGGGGCTACAATATATATTCATATTGAATATTTCAACAAACTTTATAAATATATTAATTACCTTACGGTTTGAGGTATTTTGAAGTTGTCGCAGTGCCTGAATTGCATGTTTTAGGAGAAGAGGGTCTGAAATATATATTCAGATTAGAGTTTTCAACAAACTTTTTAAATATATTACTTACCTTACGGTTTGAGGTATTTTGAAATTGTCGCAGAGTCAGAATTGTACGTTGGAGGAGAACAGGGGCTACAATATATATTCAGATTAGATTTTTCAACAAACTTTATAAATATATTAATTACCTTTCGGATTGAGGTATTTTGAAGTTGTCGCAGAGCCAGAATTGTACGTTGGAGGAGAACAGGGGCTACAATATATATTCAGAGTAGATTTTTCAACAAACTTTATAAATATATTAATTACTTTACGGTTTGAGGTATTTTGAAGTCGTCGCAGTGCCTGAATTGCATGTTGGAGGAGAAGAGGGGCTGAAATATATATTGAGATTAGATTTTTCAACAAACATTTTAAATATATTAATTACCTTACGGTTTGAAGTATTTTGAAGTTGTCGCAGAGCCAGAATTGTAGGTTGGAGGAGAACAGGGGCTCAAATATATATTGAGATTAGATTTTTCAACAAACTTTTTAAATATATTCCTTACCATACGGTTTGAGGTATTTTGAAGTTGTCGCAGAGCCAGAATTGTACGTTGGAGGAGAACAGAGGCTACAAGATATTTTCAGATTAGAGTTTTCAACAAACTTCTTAAATATCCTAGTTATCTTACAGCTTGATGTCTTTTGAAGTTGTCGCAGTGCCAGAATTGTACGTTGGAGGAGAAGAGGGGCTGAAATATATATTCAGATTAGAGTTCTCAACAAACTTCTTAAATATCCTAGTTATGTTACAGTTTGATGTCTTTTGAAGCTGACGCAGTGCAAGAATTGTACGTTGAAGAAGAACGGGGTCTACAATATATATTCAGATTAGATTTTTCAACAAACTTTATGAATATATCAATTACCTTACGGTTTGAGGTATTTTGAAGTTGTCGCAGTGCCTGAATTGCATATTGGAGTAGAAGAGGGGCTGAACTATATATTCAGATTAGAGTATTCAACAAACTTCTTAAATATCCTAGTTATGTTACAGTTTGATGTCTTTTGAAGCTGACGCAGTGCAAGAATTGTACGTTGAAGAAGAACGGGGTCTACAATATATATTCAGATTAGATTTTTCAACAAACTTTATGAATATATCAATTACCTTACGGTTTGAGGTATTTTGAAGTTGTCGCAGAGCCAGAATTGTAGGTTGGAGGAGAAGAGGGGCTGAAATATATATTGAGATTAGATTTTTCAACAAACTTTTTAAATATATTACTTACCTTAGGGTACGAGGTATTTTGAAATTGTCGCAGTCAGAATTGTACGTTGGAGGAGAACAGGGTCTACAATATATATTCAGTTTAGATTTTTCAACAAACTTTATAAATATATTAATTACCTTACAGTTTGAAGAATTTTGAAGTTGTCGCAGTGCCAGTATTGTACGTTGGAGGAGAACAGGGACTGAAATATATATTGAGATTAGATTTTTCAACAAACTTTTTAAATATATTAATTACCTTACGGTTTGAAGTATTTTGAAGTTGTCGCAGAGCCAGAATTGTACGTTGGAGGAGAACAGGGGCTACAATATATATTCAGATTAGATTTTTCAACAAACTTTATAAAAATATTAATATCCTTACGGTTTGAGGTATTTTGAAGTTGTCGCTGTGCCTGAATTGCATGTTGGAGGAGAAGAGGGGCTGAAATATATATTCAGATTAGGGTTTTCAACAAACTTCTTAAATTTATTAATTACCTTAAGGTTTGAAGTATTTTGAAGTTGTCGCAGAGACAGAATTGTACGTTGGAGAAGAACTGATTCTAAAATATAAATTCAAATTACATTTTTTAAAAACTTTTAAAATATATTAATTACCTTACGGTTTGAGGTATTTTGAAGTTATCGCATTGCCAGAATTGTACGTTGGAGGAGAAGAGGGGCTGAAATATATATTCAAATTAGATTTTTCAACCAATATTTTAAATATATTAGTTACCTTACGGTTTGAGGTATTTTGAAATTGTCGCAGGGCCAGAATTGTACGTTGAAGAACAGGGGCTACAATATATATTCAGATTAGATTTTTCAACAAACTTTATAAATATATTAAATACCTTACGGTTTGAGGTATTTTGAAGTTGTCGCAGTGCCAGAATTGTACGTTGGAGGAGAAGAGGGGCTGAAATATATATTCAAATTAGATTTCTCAACCAACATTTTAAATATACTAGTTACCTTACGGTTTGAGTAATTTTGAAATTGTCGCAGAGCCAGAATTGTACGTTGGAAGATAACAGGGGCTACAAGATATATTCAGATAAGATTTTTCAACAATCTTTATATATATATTAATTACCTTACGGTTTGAAGTATTTTCAAGTTGTCGCAGAGCCAGAATTGTACGTTGGAGGAGAACAGGTGCTGAAATATTTATTTGGATTAGATTTTTCAACAAACTTTTTAAATATTTACTTACCTTACGGTTTGAGGTATTTTGAAGTTGTCGCAGAGCCAGAATTATACGTTGGAGGAGAACAGGGGCTACAATATATATTCAGATTAGATTTTTCAACAAACTTTATAAATATATTAATTACCTTAGGGTTTGAGGTATTTTGAAGATGTCGCAGTGCCTGAATTGCATGTTGGAGGATACGAGGGGCTGAAATATATATTGAGATTAGATTTTTCATCAATCTCTTTAAATATATTAATTACCTTACGGTTTGAAGTATTTTGAAGTTGTCGCAGAGCCAGAATTGTACATTGGAGGAGAACAGGGGCTACAAGATATATTCAGATAAGATTTTTCAACAATCTTTATAAATATATTAATTACCTTACGGTTTGAAGTATTTTGAAGCTGTCGCAGTGCCTGAATTGCATGTTGGAGGAGAAGAGGGGCTGAAATATATATTCAAATAAGATTTTTCAACCAACATTTTAAATATATTAGTTGCCTTACGGTTTTAGGTATTTTGAAGTTGTCGCAGAGCCAGAATTGTACGTTGGAGAAGAACAGGTGCTAAAATATAAATTCAAATTAGATTTTCCAAAAACATTTTAAATATATTAATTACCTTACGGTTTGAGGTATTTTGAGGTTGTCGCAGTGCCATAATTGTACGTTGGAGGAGACCAGGGGCTACAATATATATTCTGATTAGATGTTTCAACAAACTTTATAAATATATTAATTACCTTACGGTTTGAGGTATTTGGAAATTGTCGCAGAGCCGGAATTGTACGTTGGAGGAGAAGAGGGGCTGAAATATATTTTCAGATTAGAGTTTTCAACGAACTTCTTAATTATCCTAGTTATCTTACAGCTTGATGTCTATTGAAGTTGTCGCAGTGCAAGAATTGTACGTTGAAGAACAGGGGCTACAATATATATTCAGATTAGATTTTTCAAAAAACTTCTTAAATATCCTAGTTAACTTACATCTTGATGTCTTTTGAGGCTGTCGCAGTGCAAGAATTGTACGTTGAAGAACATGTTCTACATTATATATTCAGATTAGAGTTTTCAATAAACTTTTTAAATATATTAAATACTTTACGGTTTGAGGTATTTTGAAGTTGTCGCAGTGCCTGAATTGCATGTTGGAGGAGAAGAGGGGCTGAAATATATATTCAGATTAGAGTTTTCAACAAACTTCTTAAATTTATTAATTACCTTACGGTTTGAAGTATTTTGAAGTTGTCGCATTGCCAGAATTGTACGTTGGAGGAGAAGAAGGGCTGAAATATATATTCAAATTAGATTTTTCAACCAATATTTTAAATATATTAATTACCTTACGGTTTGAGGTATTTTGAAGTTGACGCAGTGCTAGAATTGTACGTTGAAGAAGAACAGGGTCCACAATATATATTCAGATTAGATTTTTCAACAAATTTAATAAATATATCAATTACCTTACGGTTTGAGGTATTTTGAAATTGTCGCAGAGTCAGAATTGTACGTTGGAGAAAAACAGGTACTAAAATATATATTCAAATTAGATTTTTCAACAAACTTTTTAAATATATTAATTACCTTACGGTTTGAAGTATTTTGAAGTTGTCGCAAAGCCAGAATTGTACGTTGGAGAAGAACAGATGCTAAAATATAAATTCAAATTACGTTTTTCAAAAACTTTTAATATATATTAATTACCTTACGGTTTGAGGTATTTTGAAATTGTCGCAGAGTCAGTATTGTACGTTGGAGGAGAACAGGGGCTACAAGATATATTCAGATAAGATTTTTCAACAAACTTCATAAATATATTAATTACCTTACGGTTTGAGGTATTTTGAAGTTGTCACAGAGCCAGAATTGTACGTTGGAGAAGAACAGATACTAAAATATAAATTCAAATTACATTTCTCAAAAACTTTTAAAATATATTAATTACCTTACGGTTTGAGGTATTTTGAAGTTGTCGCAGAGCCAGAATTGTACGATGGAGAAGAACAGGTGCTAAAATATAAATTCAAATTAGATTTTCCAAAAACTTTTTAAATATATTAATTACCTTACGGTTTGAGGTATTTTGAGATTGTCGCAGTGCCAGAATTGTACGTTGGAGGAGACCAGGGGCTACAATATATATTCTGATTAGATTTTTCAGCAAACTTTATAAATATATTAATTACCTTACGGTTTGAGGTATTTGGAAATTGACGCAGAGCCGGAATTGTACGTTGGAGGAGAACAGGGGCTGAAATATATTTTCAGATTAGAGTTTTCAACAAACTTCTTAATTATCCTAGTTATCTTACAGCTTGATGTCTTTTGAAGTTGTCGCAGTGTAAGAATTGTACGTTGAAGAACAGGGGCTACAATATATATTCAGATTGGATTTTTCAACAAACTTCTTAAATATCCTAGTTATCTTACATCTTGATGTCTTTTGAGGCTGTCGCAGTGCAAGAATTGTACGTTGGAGGGGAAGAGGGGCGGAAATATATATTCAGATTAGAGTTTTCAACAAACTTCAAAATGTCTTTTGAAGTTGTCGTAGTGCCAGAATTCTACGTTGGAGGGGAAGAGGGGCTGAAAAATATTTTCAGATTAGAGTTTTCAACAAACTTCTTAATTATCCTAGTTATCTTACAGTTTGATGTCTTTTGAACTTGTCGCAGTGCCAGAATTCTACGTCGGAGGAGAAGAGGGGCTGAAATATATATTCAGATTAGAGTTTTCAAAAAACTTTTTAAATATATTACTTACTTTACGGTTTGAGGTAGTTTGAAATTGTCGCAGAGTCAGAATTGTACGTTGGAGGGGAAGAGGGTCTGAAATATATATCCAGATTAGAGTTTTCAACAAACTTCAAAATGTCTTTTGAAGTTGTCGCAGTGCTAGAATTGCACGTTGAAGAAGAACAGGGTCTACAATATATATTCAGATTACAGTTTTCAACAAACTTTTTAAATATATTACTTACCCTACGGTTTGAGGTATTTTGAGGTTGTCGCAGTGCCAGAATTGTACGTTGGAGGAAAAGAGGGGCTGAAATATATATTCAAATTAGATTTTTCAACAAACTTTATAAATATATTAATTACCTTACGGTTTGAGGTATTTGGAAATTGTCGCAGAGCCAGAAATGTACGTTGGAGGAGAACAGGGGCTACAATATATATTCAGAGTAGATTTTTCAACAAACTTTATAAATATATTAATTACCTTACGGTTTGAGGTATTTTGAAGTTGTCGCAGTGCCTGAATTGCATGTTGGAGGAGAAGAGGGTCTGAAATATATATTCAGATTAGAGTTTTCAACAAACTTTTTAAATATATTACTTACCTTACGGTTTGAGGAATTTTGAGGTTGTCGCAGTGCCAGAATTGTACGTTGGAGGAAAAGAGGGGCTGAAATATATATTCAAATTAGATTTTTCAACAAACTTTATAAAAATATTAATTTCCTTACGGTTTGAGGTATTTTGAAGTTGTCGCAGTGCCAGAATTGTACGTTGGAGGAAAAGAGGGGCTGAAATATATATTCAAATTAGATTTTTCTACCATCTTTTTAAATATATTACTTACCTTACGGTTTGAGGTATTTTGAAATTGTCGCAGAGTCAGAATTGTATGTTGGAGGAGAAGAGGGTCTGAAATATATATCCAGATTAGAGTTTTCAACAAACTTCAAAATGTCTTTTGAAGTTGTCGCAGTGCTAGAATTGCATGTTGAAGAAGAACAGGGTCTACAATATATATTCAGATTACAGTTTTCAACAAACTTTTTAAATATATTACTTACCTTACGGTTTGAGGTATTTTGAGGTTGTCGCAGTGCCAGAATTGTACGTTGGAGGAGACCTGGGGCTACAATATATATTCTGATTAGATTTTTCAACAAACTTTATAAATATATTAATTACCTTACGGTTTGAGGTATTTTGAGATTGTCGCAGTGCCAGAATTGTACGTTGGAGGAGACCAGCGGCTACAATATAAATTCAAATTAGACTTTTCAAAAACTTTTTAAATATATTAATTACCTTACGGTTTGAGGTATTTTGAGATTATCGCAGTGCCAGAATTGTACGTTGGAGGAGACCAGGGGCTACAATATATATTCTGATTAGATTTTTCAACAAACTTTATAAATATATTAATTACCTTACGGTTTGAGGTATTTGGAAATTGTCGCAGAGCCAGAATTGTACGTTGGAGGAGAACAGGGGCTACAATATATATTCAGAGTAGATTTTTCAACAAACTTTATAAATATATTAATTACCTTACGGTTTGATGTATTTTGAAGTTGTCGCAGTGCCTGAATTGCATGTTGGAGGAGAAGAGGGTCTGAAATATATATTCAGATTAGAGTTTTCAACAAACTTTTTAAATATATTACTTACCTTACGGTTTGAGGTATTTTGAGGTTGTCGCAGTGCCAGAATTGTACGTTGGAGGAGACCTGGGGCTACAATATATATTCTGATTAGATTTTTCAACAAACTTTATAAATATATTAATTACTTTACGGTTTGAGGTATTTGGAAATTGTCGCAGAGCCAGAATTGTACGTTGGAGGAGAACAGGGGCTACAATATATATTCAGAGTAGATTTTTCAACAAACTTTATAAATATATTAATTACCTTACGGTTTGAGGTATTTTGAAGTTGTCGCAGTGCCTGAATTGCATGTTGGAGGAGAAGAGGGTCTGAAATATATATTCAGATTAGAGTTTTCAACAAACTTTTTAAATATATTACTTACCTTACGGTTTGAGGTATTTTGAGGTTGTCGCAGTGCCAGAATTGTACGTTGGAGGAGACCAGGGGCTACAATATATATTCTGATTAGATTTTTCAAAAACTTTTTAAATATATTAATTACCTTACGGTTTGAGGTATTTTGAGATTGTCGCAGTGCCAGAATTGTACGTTGGAGGAGACCAGCGGCTACAATATAAATTCAAATTAGACTTTTCAAAAACTTTTTAAATATATTAATTACCTTACGGTTTGAGGTATTTTGAGATTGTCGCAGTGCCAGAATTGTTCGTTGGAGGAGACCAGGGGCTACAATATATATTCTGATTAGATTTTTCAGCAAACTTTATAAATATATTAATTACCTTACGGTTTGAGGTATTTGGAAATTGTCGCAGAGCCGGAATTGTACGTTGGAGGAGAACAGGGGCTGAAATATATTTTCAGATTAGAGTTTTCAACAAACTTCTTAATTATCCTAGTTATCTTACAGCTTGATGTCTTTTGAAGTTGTCGCAGTGCAAGAATTGTACGTTGAAGAACAGAGGCTACATTATATATTCAGATTGGATTTTTCAACAAACTTCTTAAATATCCCAGTTATCTTACATCTTGATGTCTTTTGAGGCTGTCGCAGTGCAAGAATTGTACGTTGAAGAACATGTTCTACAATATATATTCAGATTAGTTTTCAACTAGATTTTTAAATATATTAATTACCTAACGGTTTGAGGTATTTTGAAGTTGTCGCAGCGCCTGCATTGCATGTTGGAGGAGAAGAGGGGCTGAAATATATATTCAGATTAGAGTTTTCAACAAACTTCTTAATAATCCTAGTTATCTTACAGTTTGATGTCTTTTGAACTTGTCGCAGTGCCAGAATTCTACGTCGGAGAAGGAGAGGGGCTGAAATATATATTCAGATTAGAGTTTTCAACAAACTTTTTAAATATATTACTTACCTTACGGTTTGAGGTATTTTGAAATTGTCGCAGAGTCAGAATTGTACGTTGGAGGAGAAGAGGGTCTGAAATATATATCCAGAATAGAGTTTTCAACAAACTTCAAAATGTCTTTTGAAGTTGTCGCAGTGCTAGAATTGCACGTTGAAGAAGAACAGGGTCTACAATATATATTCAGATTAGATTTTTCAACAAACTTTTTAAATATATTAGTTACCTTACGGTTTGAGGTATTTTGAAATTGTCGCAGGGCCCGGATTGTACTTTGGAAGAAAACAGGGGCTACAAGATATATTCAAATTGAATTTTTCAACAAACTTTTTAAATAAATATATTAATTACCTTACGGTTTGAGGTATTTTGAGATTGTCGCAGTACCAGAATTGTACGTTGGAGGAGACCAGGGGCTACAATATATATTCTGATTAGATTTTTCAACAAACTTTATAAATATATTAATTACCTTACGGTTTGAGGTATTTGGAAATTGTCGCAGAGCCGGAATTGTACGTTGGAGGAGAACAGGGGCTACAATATATATTTAGATTAGATCTTTCAACAAACTTCTTAATTATGCTAGTTATCATACAGATTGATGTCTTTTGAAGTTGTCGCAGTGCAAGAATTGTACGTTGAAGAACATGTTCTACAATATATATTCAGATTAGAGTTTTCAACAAACTTTTTAAATATATTATTTACCTTACGGTTTGAGGTATTTGGAAATTGTCGCAGAGCCAGAATTGTACGTTGGAGAAGAACTGATGCTAAAATATAAATTCAAATTTCATTTTTCAAAAACGTTTAAAATATATTAATTACCTTACGGTTTGAGGTATTTTGAAGTTGTCGCAGTGCCAGAATTGTACGTTGGAGGAGAAGAGTGGCTGAAATATATATTCAAATTAGATTTTTCAATCAACATTTTAAATATATTAGTTACCTTACGGTTTGAGGTATTTTGAAATTGTCGCAGGGCCAGAATTGTACGTTGGAGAAAAACAGGTACTAAAATATATATTCAAATTAGATTTTTCAACAAATTTTTTAAATATATTAATTACCTTACGGTTTGAGGTATTTGGAAATTGTCGCAGAGCCGGAATTGTACGTTGGTGGAGAACAGGGGCTGAAATATAGATTGAGATTAGATTTTTCAACAAACTTTTTAAATATATTAATTACCTTACGGTTTGAAGTATTTTGAAGTTGTCGCAGAGCCAGAATTGTACGTTGGAGAAGAACAGATACTAAAATATAAATTCAAATTACATTTTTCAAAAACTTTTTAAATATATTAATTACCTTACGGTTTGAGGTATTTTGAGATTGTCGCAGTGCCAGAATTGTACGTTGGAGGAGACCAGGGGCTACAATATATATTCTGATTAGATTTTTCAACAAACTTTATAAATATATTAATTACCTTACGGTTTGAGGTATTTGGAAATTGTCGCAGAGCCGGAATTGTACGTTGGAGGAGAACAGGGGCTGAAATATATTTTCAGGTTAGAGTTTTCAACAAACTTCTTAATTATCCTAGTTATCATACAGCTTGATGTCTTTTGAATTTGTCGCAGTGTAAGAATTGTACGTTGAAGAACAGGGGCTACAATATATATTCAGATTAGATTTTTCAACAAACTTTATAAAAATATTAATTTTTTTACGGTTTAAGGTATTTTGAGATTGTCGCAGTGCCAGAATTGTACGTTGGAGGAGACCAGGGGCTACAATATAAATTCTGATTAGATTTTTCAACAAACTTTATAAATATATTAAATACCTTACGGTTTGAGGTATTTGGAAATTGTCGCAGTGCCAGAATTGTACGTTGGAGGAGAAGAGGGGCTGAAATATATATTCAAATTAGATTTTTCAACCAACTTTTTAAATATATTAGTTACCTTACGGTTTGAGGTATTTTGAAATTGTCGCAGTGCCAGAATTGTACGTTGGAGGAGAAGAGGGGCTGAAATATATATTCAGATTAGAGTTCTAAACAAACTTCAAAATGTCTTTTGAAGCTGACGCAGTGCAAGAATTATACGTTGAAGAAGAACGGGGTCTACAATATATATTCAGATTAGATTTTTCAACAAACTTTTTGAATATATCAATTACCTTACGGTTTGAGGTATTTTGAAGTCGTCGCAGTGCCTGAATTGCATGTTGGAGGAGAAGAGGGGCTGAAATATATATTGAGATCAGATTTTTCAACAAACATTTTAAATATATTAATTACCTTACGGTTTGAAGTATTTTGAAGTTGTCGCAGAGCCAGAATTGTAGGTTGGAGGAGAAGAGGGGCTGAAATATATATTGAGATTAGATTTTTCAACAAACTTTTTAAATATATTACTTACATTACGGTTTGAGGTATTTTGAAGTTGTCGCAGAGCCAGAATAGTACGTTGGAGGAGAACAGAGGCTACAAGATATTTTCAGATTAGAGTTTTCAACAAACTTCATAAATATCCTAGTTATGTTACAGTTTGATGTCTTTTGGAGTTGTCGCAGTGCCAGAATTGTACGTTGGAGGAGAAGAGGGGCTGAAATATATATTAATATTAGAGATATCAACAAACTTTTTAAATATATTACTTACCTTAGGGTATGAGGTATTTTGAAATTGTCGCAGAGTCAGAATTGTACGTTGGAGGAGAACAGGGTCTACAATATATATTCAGATTAGATTTTTCAACAAACTTCTTAATTATCCTAGTTATCATACAGCTTGATGTCTTTTGAAGTTGTCGCAGTGTAAGAATTGTACATTGAAGAACAGGGGCTACAATATATATTCAGATTAGATTTTTCAACAAACTTTATAAATATATTAAATACCTTACGGTTTGAGGTATTTTGAAGTTGTCGCAGTGCCAGAATTGTACGTTGGAGGAGAAGAGGGGCTGAAATATATATTCAAATTAGATTTCTCAACCAACATTTTAAATATACTAGTTACCTTACGGTTTGAGTAATTTTGAAATTGTCGCAGAGACAGAATTGTACGTTGGAAGATAACAGGGGCTACAAGATATATTCAGATAAGATTTTTCAACAATCATTATATATATATATTAATTACCTTACGGTTTGAAGTATTTTGAAGTTGTCGCAGAGCCAGAATTGTACGTTGGTGGAGAACAGGTGCTGAAATATTTATTTGGATTAGATTTTTCAACAAACTTATTAAATATTTACTTACCTTACGGTTTGAGGTATTTTGAAGTTGTCGCAGAGCCAGAATTGTACGTTGGAGGAGAACAGGGGCTACAATATATATTCAGATTAGATTTTTCAACAAACTTTATAAATATATTAATTACCTTAGGGTTTGAGGTATTTTGAAGATGTCGCAGTGCCTGAATTGCATGTTGGAGGATAAGAGGGGCTGAAATATATATTGAGATTAGATTTTTCAACAATCTTTTTAAATATATTTATTACCATACGGTTTGAAGTATTTTGAAGTTGTCGCAGAGCCAGAATTGTACATTGGAGGAGAACAGGGGCTACAAGATATATTCAGATAGGATTTTTCAACAATCTTTATAAATATATTAATTACCTTACGGTTTGAAGTATTTTGAAGCTGTCGCAGTGCAAAAATTGTACGTTGGAGAAGAACAGGTGCTAAAATATAAATTCAAATTAGATCTTCCAAAACCATTTAAAATATATTAATTACCTTACGGTTTGAGGTATTTTGAAGATGTCGCAGTGCCTGAATTGCATGTTGGAGCAGAAGAGGGGCTGAAATATATATTCAGATTAGAGATTTCAACAAACTTCAAAATGTCTTTTGAAGTTGACGCAGTGCTAGAATTGCACGTTGAAGAAGAACAGGGTCTACGGTATATATTCAGATTAGATTTTTCAACAAACATTATGAATATATCAATTAACTTACGGTTTTAGGTATTTTGAAGTTGTCGCAGTGCCTGAATTGCATGTTGGAGGAGAAGAGGGGCTGAAATATAGATTGAGATTAGATTTTTCAACAAACTTTTTAAATTTATTAATTACCTTACGGTTTGAAGTATTTTGAAGATGTCGCAGTGCAAGAATTGTACGTTGGAGAAGAACAGGTGCTAAAATATAAATTCAAATTAGATCTTCCAAAAACATTTAAAATATATTAATTACCTTACGGTTTGAGGTATTTTGAAATTGTTGCAGAGTCAGAATTGCATGTTGGAGGAGAAGAGGGGCTGAAATATATATTAAGATTAGAGTTTTCAACAAGCTTCTTAAATATCCTAGTTATCTTACAGTTTGATGTCTTTTGAAGTTGTCACAGTGCTAGAAGTGTACGTTGAAGAAGAACAGGGTCTACAATATATATTCTGATTAGATTTTTCAACAAACTTTATAAATATATTAATTACATTACGGTTTGTGGTATTTTGAAATTGTCGCAGAGTCAGAATTGTACGTTGGAGAAGAACAGATGCTAAAATATAAATTCATAGTAGATTTTTCAACAAACTTTTTAAATATATTAATTACCTTACGGTTTGAAGTATTTTGAAGTTGTCGCAGAGCCAGAATTGTACGCTGGAGAAGAACAGAAGCTAAATTATAAATTCAAATTACATTTTTCAAAAATTTTTAAAATATATTAATTACCTTACGGTTTGAGGTATTTTGAAATTGTCGCAGAGTCAGAATTGAACGTTGGAGGAGAACAGGGGCTACAATATATATTCAGAATAGATTTTTCAACAAACTTCATAATTATATTAATTACCTTACGGTTTGAGTTATTTTGAAATTGTCGCATTGCCAGAATTGTACGTTGGTGGAGAAGAGGGGCTGAAATATATATTCAAATTAGATTTTTCAACCAATATTTTAAATATATTAGTTACTTTACGGTTTGAGGTATTTTGAAATTGTCGCAGGGCCAAAATTGTACGTTGAAGAAGAACAGGGTCCACAATATATATTCAGATTAGATTTTTCAACAAACTTTATAAATATATTAAATACCTTACGGTTTGAGGTATTTTGAAGTTGTCGCAGTGCCTGAATTGTACGTTGGAGGAGAAGGGGGGCTGAAATATATATTCAAATAAGATTTTTCAACCAACATTTTAAATATATTAGTTGCCTTACGGTTTGAAGTATTTTGAAGTTGTCGCAGAGCCAGAATTGTACGTTGGAGAAGAACAGATACTAAAATATAAATTCACATTACATTTTTCAAAAACTTTTAAAATTTATTAATTACCTTACGGTTTGAGGTATTTTGAAATTGTCGCAGCGTCAGAATTGAACGTTGGAAGAAAACAGGGGCTACAAGATACATTCATATAAGATTTTTCAACAAACTTCATAAATATATTAATTACCTTACGGTTTGAGGTATTTTGAAGTTGTCGCAGAGCCAGAATTGTACGTTGGAGAAGAACAGGTGGTAAAATATAAATTCAAATTAGATTTTCCAAAAACTTTTTAAATATATTAATTACCTTACGGTTTGAGGTATTTTGAGATTGTCGCAGTGCCAGAATTGTACTTTGGAGGAGACCAGGGGCTACAATATATTTTCTGATTAGATTTTTCAGCAAATTTTATAAATATATTAATTACCTTACGGTTTGAGGTATTTGGAAATTAACGCAGAGCCGGAATTGTACGTTGGAGGAGAACAGGGGCTGAAATATATTTTCAGATTAGAGTTTTCAACAAACTTCTTAATTATCCTAGTTATCTTACAGCTTGATGTCTTTTGAAGTTGTCGCAGTGTAAGAATTGTACGTTGGAGGGGAAGAGGGGCTGAAATATATATTCAGATTAGAGTTTTCAACAAACTTCAAAATGTCTTTTGAAGTTGTCGTAGTGCCAGAATTCTACGTTGGAGGGGAAGAGGGTCTGAAATATATATCCAGATTAGAGTTTTCAACAAACTTCAAAATGTCTTTTGAAGTTGTCGCAGTGCTAGAATTGCACGTTGAAGAAGAACAGGGTCTACAATATATATTCAGATTAGATTTTTCAACAAACTTTATAAAAATATTAATTTCCTGACGGTTTGAGGTATTTTGAAGTTGTCGCAGTGCCAGAATTGTACGTTGGAGGAAAAGAGGGGCTGAAATATATATTCAAATTAGATCTTTCAACAAACTTTATAAAAATATTAATTTCCTTACGGTTTGAGGTATTTTGAAGTTGTCGCAGTGCCAGAATTGTACGTTGGAGGAAAAGAGGGGCTGAAATATATATTCAAATTAGATTTTTCTACCAACTTTTTAAATATATTACTTACCTTACGGTTTGAGGTATTTTGAAATTGTCGCAGAGTCAGAATTGTATGTTGGAGGAGAAGAGGGTCTGAAATATATATCCAGATTAGAGTTTTCAACAAACTTCAAAATGTCTTTTGAAGTTGTCGCAGTGCTAGAATTGCATGTTGAAGAAGAACAGGGTCTACAATATATATTCAGATTACAGTTTTCAACAAACTTTTTAAATATATTACTTACCTTACGGTTTGAGGTATTTTGAAATTGTCGCAGAGTCAGAATTGTTCGTTGGAAGAAAACAGGGGCCACAATATATATTCATATTGAATTTTTCAACAAACTTTATAAGTATATTAATTACCTTACGGTTTGAGGTATTTTGAGATTGTCGCAGTGCCAGAATTGTACGTTGGAGGAGACCAGGGGCTACAATATATATTCTGATTAGATTTTTCAACAAACTTTATAAATATATTAATTACCTTACGGTTTGAGGTATTTGGAAATTGTCGCAGAGCCGGAATTGTACGTTGGAGGAGAACAGGGGCTGAAATATATTTTGAGATTAGAGTTTTCAACAAACTTCTTAATTATCCTAGTTATCTTACAGCTTGATGTCTTTTGAAGTTGTCGCAGTGCAAGAATTGTACGTTGAAGAATATGTTCTACAATATATATTCAGATTGGTTTTCAACAAGCTTTTTAAATATATTACTTACCTTACGGTTTGAGGTATTTTGAAATTGTCGCAGAGTCAGAATTGTACGTTGGAGGAGAAGAGGGTCTGAAATATATATACAGATTAGAGTTTTCAACAAACTTCAAAATGTCTTTTGAAGTTGTCGCAGTGCTAGAATGGCACGTTGAAGAAGAACAGGGTCTACAATATATATTCAGATTAGATTTTTCAACAAACTTTTTAAATATATTAGTTACCTTACGGTTTGAGGTATTTTGAAATTGTCACAGGGCCCGGATTGTACTTTGGAAGAAAACAGGGGCTACAAGATATATTCATATTGAATTTTTCAACAAACTTTATAAATATATTAATTACCTTACGGTTTGAGGTATTTTGAAGTTGTCGCAGAGCCAGAATTGTACGTTGGAGAAGAACAGGTGCTAAAATATAAATTCAAATTAGATTTTCCAAAAACTTATTAAATATATTAATTACCTTACGGTTTGAGGCATTTTGAGATTGTCGCAGTACCAGAATTGTACGTTGGAGGAGACCAGGGGCTACAATATATATTCTGATTAGATTTTTCAACAAACTTTATAAATATATTAATTACCTTACGGTTTGAGGTATTTGGAAATTGTCGCAGAGCCGGAATTGTACGTTGGAGGAGAACAGGAGCTACAATATATATTCAGATTAGATTTTTCAACAAACTTCTTAAATATCCTAGTTATCTTACAGCTTGATGCCTTTTGAAGCTGTCGCAGTGGAAGAATTGTACGTTGAAGAACAGGTTCTACAATATATATTCAGAATAGATTTTTCAACAAACTTTATAAATATATTAATTACCTTACTGTTTGAGGTATTTTGAAATTGTCGCAGAGTCAGAATTGTATGTTGGAAGAAAACAGGGGCCACAATTTATATTCAGATTAGATTTTTCAGCAAACTTTTTAAATATATTAATTACCTTACGGTTTGAAGTATTTTGAAGTTGTCGCAGAGCCAGAATTGTACGTTGGAGGAGAACAGGAGCTACAATATATATTCAGATTAGATTTTTCAACAAACTTCTTAAATATCCTAGTTATCTTACAGCTTGATGTTTTTTGAAGCTGTCGCAGTGGAAGAATTGTACGTTGAAGAACAGGTTCCACAATATATATTCAGATTAGATTTTTCAACAAACTTTATAAATATTTTTATTACCTTACGGTTTGATGTATTTTGAAGTTGTCGCAGAGCCAGAATTTTATGTTGTAGAAGAACAGGTGCTAAAATATAAATTCCAATTAGATTTTCCAAAAACTTTTAAAATATATTAATTACCTTACGGTTTGAGGTATTTTGAAATTGTCGCAGAGTCAGAATTGTACGTTGGAGAAGAACAGGTGCTAAAATATAAATTCAAATTAGATTTTTCAACAAACTTTATAAATATATTAAAAACCTTACGGTTTGAGGTATTTTGAAGTTGTCGCAGTGCCAGAATTGTACGTTGAAGAAGAAGAGGGGCTGAAATATATATTCAAATTAGATATTTCAACCAACTTTTTAAATATATTAGTTACCTTACGGTTTGAGGTATTTTGAAATTGTCGCAGAGTCAGAATTGTACGTTGGAGGAGAACAGGGGCTACAATATATATTCAGATTAGATTTTTCAACATACTTTATAAATATATTTATTACCTTACGGTTTGATGTATTTCGAAGTTGTCGCAGAGCCAGAATTTTATGTTGTAGAAGAACAGGTGCTAAAATATAAATTCAAATTAGATTTTCCAAAAACTTTTAAAATATATTAATTACCTTACGGTTTGAGGTATTTTGAAATTGTCGCAGAGTCAGAATTGTACGTTGGAGAAGAACAGGTGCTAAAATATAAATTCAAATTAGATTTTTCAACAAACTTTTTAAATATATTAATTACCTTACGGTTTGAAGTATTTTGAAGTTGTCGCAGAGCCAGAATTGTACGTTGGAGAAGAACAGATGCTAAAATATAAATTCAAATTACATTTTTCAAAAACATTTAAAATATATTAATTACCTTACGGTTTGAGGTATTTTGAAGTTGTCGCAGTGCCAGACTTGTACGTAGGAGGAGAATAGGGGCTGAAATATATATTCAAATTAGATTTTTCAACCATCTTTTTAAATTTATTAGTTACCTTACGGTTTGAGGTATTTTGAAATTGTCGCAGGGCCAGAATTGTACGTTGGAAGAAAACAGGGCTACAAGATATATTCAGATAAGATTTTTCAACAAACTTAATAAATATATTAATTACCTTACGGTTTGAGGTATTTTGAAGTTGTCGCAGAGCCAGAATTGTACGTTGGAGGAGAACAGGGGCTACAATATATATTCAGATTAGATTTTTCAACAAACTTCTTAAATATCCTAGTTATCTTACAGCTTGATGTCTTTTGAAGCTGTCGCAGTGCAAGAATTGTACGTTGAAGAACATGTTCTACAATATATATTCAGATTAGAGTTTTCAACAAACTTTTTAAATATATTAATTACCTTACGGTTTGAGGTATTTTGAAGTTGTCGCAGTGCCTGAATTGCATGTTGGAGGAGAAGAGGGGCTGAAATATATATTCAGATTGGAGTTTTCAACAAACTTCTTAAATTTATTAATTACCTTAAGGTTTGAAGTATTTTGAAGTTGTCGCAGAGCCAGAATTGTACGTTGTTGAAGGACTGATGCTAAAATATAAATTCAAATTACATTTTACAAAAACTTTTAAAATATATTAATTACCTTACGGTTTGAGGTATTTTGAAGTTGTCGCAGTGCCAGAATTGTACGTTGGAGGAGAACAGGGGCTACAATATATATTCAGAGTAGATTTTTCAACAAACTTTATAAATATATTAATTACCTTACGGTTTGAGGTATTTTGAATTTGTCGCAGAGTCAGAATTGTTCGTTGGAAGAAAACAGGGGCCACAATATATATTCAGATTAGATTTTTCAACAAACTTCTTAAATATCCCAGTTATCTTACATCTTGATGTCTTTTGAGGCTGTCGCAGTGCAAGAATTGTACGTTGAAGAATATGTTCTACAATATATATTCAGATTAGTTTTCAACAAGCTTTTTAAATATATTAATTACCTAACGGTTTGAGGTAGTTTGAAGTTGTCGCAGTGCCTGCATTGCATGTTGGAGGAGAAGGGGGGCTGAAATATATATTCAGATTAGAGTTTTCAACAAACTTCTTAATTATCTTAATTTTCTTACAGTTTGATGTCTTTTGAAGTTGTCGCAGTGCCAGAATTCTACGTTGGAGGTGAAGAGGGGCTGAAATATATTTTCAGATTAGAGTTTTCAACAAACTTCTCAATTATCCTAGTTATCTTACAGTTTGATGTCTTTTGAACTTGTCGCAGTGCCAGAATTCTACGTCGGAGGAGGAGAGGGGCTGAAATATATATTCAGATTAGAGCTTTCAACAAACTTTTTAAATATATTACTTACCTTACGGTTTGAGGTATTTTGAAATTGTCGCAGAGTCAGAATTGTACGTTGGAGGAGAAGAGGGTCTGAAATATATATACAGATTAGGGTTTTCAACAAACTTCAAAATGTCTTTTGAAGTTGTCGCAGTGCTAGAATTGCACGTTGAAGAAGAACAGGGTCTACAATATATATTCAGATTAGATTTTTCAACAAACTTTATAAATATATTAATTACCTTACGGTTTGAGGTATTTTGAATTTGTCGCAGCGTCAGAATTGTTCGTTGGAAGAAAACAGGGGCCACAATATATATTCAGATTAGATTTTTCAACAAACTTTATAAGTATATTAATTACCTTAAGGTTTGAAGAATTTTGAAGTTGTCGCAGTGCCAGTATTGTACGTTGGAGGAGAACAGGGACTGAATTATATATTGAGATTAGATTTTTCAACAAACTTTTTAAATATATTAATTACCTTACGGTTTGAAGTATTTTGATGTTGTCGCAGAGCCAGAATTGCACGTTGGAGGAGAACAGGGGCTACAATATATATTCAGATTAGATTTTTCAACAAACTTTATAAAAATATTAATTTCCTTACGGTGTGAGGTATTTTGAAGTTGTCGCAGTGCCAGAATTGTACGTTGGAGGAGAAGAGGGGCTGAGATATATATTCAAATTAGATTTTTCAACCAACTTTTTAAATATATTAGTTACCTTACGGTTTGAGGTATTTTGAAGTTGTCGCAGTGCCTGAATTGCATGTTGGAGGAGAAGAGGGTCTGAAATATATATTCAGATTAGAGTTTTCAACAAACTTTTTAAATATATTACTTACGGTTTGAGGTATTTTGAAATTGTCGCAGAGTCAGATTTGTACGTTGGAGGAGGACAGGGGCTACAATATATATTCAGATTAGATTTTTCAACAAACTTTATAAATATATTAATTACCTTACGGATTGAGGTATTTTGAAGTTGTGGCAGAGCCAGAATTGTACGTTGGAGGAGAACAGGGGCTACAATATATATTCAGAGTAGATTTTTCAACAAACTTTATAAATATATTAATTACCTTACGGTTTGAAGTATGTTGAAGTTGTCGCAGAGCCAGAACTGTACATTGGAGAAGAACAGATGCCAAAATACAAATTCAAAGTAGATTTTTCAAAAATTTTTAAAATATATTAATTACCTTACGGTTTGAAGTATGTTGAAGTTGTCGCAGAGCCAGAATTGTACGTTGGAGAAGAACAGATGCTAAAATATAAATTCAAATTATATTTTTCAAAAATTTTTAAAATATATTAATTACCTTACGGTTTGAGGTATTTTGAAATTGTCGCAGAGTCAGAAATGAACGTTGGAGGAGAACAGGGGCTGCAATATATATTCAGAATAGATTTTTCAACAAACTTCATAAATATATTAATTACCTTACGGTTTGAGTTATTTTGAAGTTGTCGCATTGCCAGAATTGTACGTTGGTGGAGAAGAGAGGCTGAAATATATATTCAAATTAGATTTTTCAACCAATATTTTAAATATATTAGTTACTTTACAGTTTGAGGTATTTTGAAATTGTCGCACGGTCAGAATTGTACGTTGAAGAACAGGGGCTACAATATATATTCAGATTAGATTTTTCAACAAACTTTATAAATATATTAATTACCTTACGGTTTGAGGTATTTTGAAGTTGTCGCAGAGCCAGAATTGTACGTTGGAGGAGAACAGGTGCTAAAATATAAATTCAAATTAGATTTTCCAAAAACTTTTTAAATATATTAATTACCTTACGGTTTGAGGTATTTTGAAGTTGACGCAGTGCTAGGATTGTACGTTGAAGAAGAACGGGGTCTACAATATATATTCAGATTAGATTTTTCAACAAATTTAATAAGTATATTAATTACCTTACGGTTTTAGGTATTTTGAAATTGTCGCAGAGTCAGAATTGTACGTTGGAGAAGAACAGGTGCTAAAATATAAATTCAAATTAGATTTATCAACAAACTTTTTAAATATATTAATTACCTTACAGTTTGAGGTATTTTGAAATTGTCGCAGAGTCAGAATTGTACGTTGGAGGAGAACAGGGGCTATAATATATATTCAGATTAGAGTTTTCAACAAACTTTTTAAATATATTACTTACCTTACGGTTTGAGGTATTTTGAAGTTGTCGCAGTGCCTGAATTGCATGTTGGAGGAGAAGAGGGGCTGAACTATATAATCAGGTTAGAGTTTTCAACAAACTTCTTAAATATCCTAGTTATGTTACAGTTTGATATCATTTGAAGTTGTCGCAGTGCCAGAATTGTACGTTGGAGGAGAAGAGGGGCTGAATTATATATTCAGATTAGAGTTTTCAACAAACTTCAAAATGTCTTTTGAAGTTGACGCAGTGCTAGAATTACACGTTGAAGAAGAACAGGGTCTACAATATATATTCAGATTAGATATTTCAACAAACTTTATGAATATATCAATTACCTTACGGTTTGAGGTATTTTGAAGTTGTGGCAGTGCCTGAATTGCATGTTGGAGGAGAAGAGGGGCTGAAATATATATTGAGATTAGATTTTTCAACAAACATTTTAAATATATTAATTACCTTACGGTTTGAAGTATTTTGAAGTTGTCGCAGAGCCAGAATTGTAGGTTGGAGGAGAACAGGGGCTGAAATATATATTGAGATTAGATTTTTCAACAAACTTTTTAAATATATTACTTACCTTACTGTTTGAGGTATTTTGAAATTGTCGCAGAGTCAGAATTGTACGTTGCAGGAGAACAGGGGCTACAAAATATTTTCAGATTAGAGTTTTCAACAAACTTCTTAATTATCCTAGTTATCTTAGAGTTTGATGTCTTTTGAAGTTGTCGCAGTGCCAGCATTGTACGTTGAAGAACAGGGGCTAAAATATAAATTCAAATTAGATTTTTCAACAAACTTTATAAATATTTTAAATACCTTACGGTCTGAGGTATTTTGAAGTTGTCGCAGTGCCAGAATTGTACGTTGGAGGAGAAGAGGGGCTGAAATATATATTCAGATTAGAGTTTTCAATAAACTTTTTAAATATATTACTTACCTTACGGTTTGAGGTATTTTGAAATTGTCGCAGAGTCAGAATTGTACGTTGCAGGAGAACAGGGGCTACAAGATATTTTCAGATTAGAGTTTTCAACAAACTTCTTAAATATCCTAGTTATCTTAGAGCTTGATGTCTTTTGAAGTTGTCGCAGTGCAAGAATTGTACGTTGAAGAACAGGGGCTAAAATATAAATACAAATTAGATTTTTCAACAAACTTTATAAATATTTTAAATACCTTACGGTTTGAGGTATTTTGAAGTTGTCGCAGTGCCAGAATTGTACGTTGAAGGAGAAGAGGGGCTGAAATATATATTCAGATTAGAGTTTTCAACAAACTTTTTAAATATATTACTTACCTTACGGTTTGAGGTATTTTGAAATTGTCGCAGAGTCAGAAATGTACGTTGGAGGAGAACAGGGGCTACAATATATATTCAGATGAGATATTTCAACAAACTTTATAAATATATTAAGTACCTTACGGTTTGTGGTATTTTGAAGTTGTCCCAGTGCCTGAATTGCATGTTGGAGGGGAAGAGGGGCTGAAATATATATTCTGATTAGAGTTTTCAACTTACTTCAAATTGTCTTTTGAAGTTATCGCAGTGCTCGAATTGCACGTTGAAGAAGAACAGGGCTACAGTATATATTCAGATTAGATTTTTCAACAAACTTCTTAATTATCCTAGTTATCTTAGAGTTTGATGTCTTTTGAAGTTGTCGCAGTGCCAGAATTGTTCGTTGGAGGAGAAGAGGGGCTGAAATATATATTCAGATTGATGTCTTTTGAAGCTGTCGCAGTGCCAGAATTGTACGTTGGAGAAGAAGAGGAGCTGAAATATATTTTCAAATTAGAGTTTTCAACAAACTTCAAATTGTCTTTTGAAGTTATCGCAGTGCTCGAATTGCACGTTGAAGAAGAACAGGGCTACAGTATATATTCAGATTAGATTTTTCAACAAACTTCTTAATTATCCTAGTTATCTTAGAGTTTGATATCTTTTGAAATTATCGCAGTGCAAGAATTGTACGTTGAAGAACAGGTTCTACAATATATATTCAGATTAGGTTTTTCAACAAACTTTATAAATATATTAATTTCCTTAAGGTTTGAGGTATTTTGAAATTGTCGCAGTGCCAGAATTGTACGTTGATGGAGGACAGGGGCTACAATATATATTCAGATTAGATTTTTCAACAAACTCTTTAAATATATTACTTACCTTACGGTTTGAGGTATTTTTAAATTGTCGCAGGGCCAGGATTGTACATTGAAAGAAAACAGGGGCCACAATATATATTCAGATTAGATTTTTCAACAAACTCTTTAAATATATTACTTACCTTACGGTTTGAGGTATTTTGAAATTGTCGCAGAGTCAGAATTGCACGTTGGAGGAGAACAGGGGCTACAATATATATTCAGATTAGATTTTTCAACAAACTTTATAAATATATTAATTACCTTAAGGTTTGAGGTATTTTGAAGTTGTCGCAGTGCCTGAATTGCTTGTTGGAGGAGAAGAGGGGCTGAAATATATATTCAGATTGGAGTTTTCAACAAACTTCTTAAATATCCTAGTTATCTTACAATTTGATGTCTTTTGAAGTTGTCGCAGTGCCAGAATTGTACGTTGGAGGAGAAGAGGAGCTGAAATATATTTTCAGATTAGAGTTTTCAACAAATTTCAAAATGTCTTTTGAAGTTGTCGCAGTGCTAGAATTGCATGTTGAAGAAGAACAGGGCTACAATATATATTCAGATTAGATTTTTCAACAAACTTCTTAATTATCCTAGTTATCTTACAGTTTGATATCTTTTGAAATTATCGCAATGCCAGAATTGTACGTTGGAGGAGAAGAGGGGCTAAAATATATATTCATATTATATTTTTCAACCAACTTTTTAAATATATTTGTTACCTTACGGTTTGATGTATTTTGAAGTTGTCGCAATGCCAGAATTGTACGTTGAAGGAGAACAGGGGCTACAATATATATTCAGATTAGATTTTTCAACAAACTTTATAAATATATTAATTACCTTACGGTTTGAGGTATTTTGAAGTTGTCGCAGTGCCTGAATTGCATGTTGGAGGAGAAGAGGGGCTAAAATATATATTCATATTATATTTTTCAACCAACTTTTTAAATATATTTGTTACCTTACGGTTTGATGTATTTTGAAGTTGTCGCAATGCCAGAATTGTACGTTGGAGAAGAACAGGGTCTACAGTATATATTCTGATTAGATTTTTCAACAAACTTTATAAATATATTAATTACCTTACGGTTTGAGGTATTTTGAAATTGTCGCAGTGTCAGAATTGTACGTTGGAGAAGAACAGGTGCTAAATTATAAATTCAAAGTAGATTTTTCAACAAATTTTTAAATATATTAATTACCTTACGGTTTGAGGTATTTTGAAGTTGACGCAGTGCTGGAATTGTACGTTAAAGAAGAACGGGGTCTACAATATATATTCAGATTAGATTTTTCAACAAATTTAATAAGTATATTAATTACCTTACGGTTTTAGGTATTTTGAAATTGTCGCAGAGTCAGAATTGTACGTTGGAGAAGAACAGGTGCTAAAATATAAATTCAAATTAGATTTATCAACAAACTTTTTAAATATATTAATTACCTTACGATTTGAAGTATTTTGAAATTATCGCGGTGCCAGAATTGTACGTTGGAGAAGAACAGGTGCTAAATTATAAATTCAAATTACATTTTTCTAAAACTTTTAAAATATATTAATTACCTTATGGATTGAGGTATTTTGATATTGTCGTAGAGTCAGAATTGTACGTAGGAGGAGAACAGAGGCTACAATATATATTCAGAATAGATTTTTCAACAAACTTCATAAATATATTAATTACCTTACGGTTTGAGGTATTTTGAAGTTGTCGCAGTGCCTGAATTGCATGTTGGAGGAGAAGAGTGGCTGAAATATATATTCAGATTAGAGTTTTCAACAAACTTCCTAAATATCCTAGTTATCTTACAGTTTGATCTCCTTTGAAGTTGTCGCAGTGCTAGAATTGTCCGTTGAAGAACAGGGGCTACAATATATATTCAGATTAGATTTTTCAACAAACTTCTTAATTATACTAGTTATCTTACAGTTTGATATCTTTTGAAGTTGTTGCAGATCCAGATTTGTACGTTGGAGGAGAAGAGGGGCTGAAATATATTTTCAGATTAGAGTTTTCAACAAACTTCTTAAATATCCTAGTTATCTTACAGCTTGATGTCTTTTGAAACTGTCGCAGTGCAAGAATTGCACGTTGAAGAAGAGCAGGGTCTTCAATATATATTCAGATTAGATTTTTCAACAAACTTTATAAATATATTAATTACTATACTGATTGAGGTATTTTGAAGTTGTCGCAGTGCCAGAATTGTATGTTGGAAGAGAAGAGGGGCTGAAATATATATTCAAATTAGATTTTTCAACCAACATTTTAAATATATTAGTTACCTTACGGTTTGAGGTATTTTGAAATTGTCGCAGAGTCAGAATTGTACGTTGGAGGAGAACAGGGGCTACAGGATATTTTCAGATTAGAGTTTTCAACAAACTTCTTAAATATCCTAGTTATCTTACAGCTTGATGTCTTTTGAAGTTGTCGCAGTGCAAGAATTGTACGTTGAAGAACAGGGGCTAAAATATAAATTCAAATTAGATTTTTCAACAAACTTTATAAATATTTTAAATACCTTACGGTTTGAGGTATTTTGAAGTTGTCGCAGTGAAAGAATTGTACGTTGGAGGAGAAGAGGGGCTGAAATATATATTCAGATTAGAGTTTTCAACACACTTTTTAAATATATTACTTACCTTACGGTTTGAGGTATTTTGAAATTGTCGCAGAGTCAGAATTGTACGTTGGAGGAGAACAGGGGCTACAAGACATTTTCAGATTAGAGTTTTCAACAAACTTCTTAAATATCCTAGTTAACTTACAGCTTGATGTCTTTTGAAGTTGTCGCAGTGCCAGAATTGTACGTTGGAGGAGAAGAGGGGCTAAAATATATATTCAAATTAGATTTTTCAACAAACTTTTTAAATATATTAGTTACCTTAGGGTTTGAGGTATTTTGAAGTTGTCGCAGTGCCTGAATTGCATGTTGAAGCAGAAGAGGGGCTGAACTATATATTCAGATTAGAGTATTCAACAAACTTCTTAAATATCCTAGTTATGTTACAGTTTGATGTCTTTTGAAGCTGACGCAGTGCAAGAATTGTGCGTTGAAGAAGAACAGGGTCTACAATATATATTCAGATTAGATTTTTCAACAAACTTTATGAATATATCAATTTCCTTACGGTTTGAGGTATTTTGAAGTCGTCGCAGTGCCTGAATTGCATGTTGGAGGAGAAGAGGGGCTGAAATATATATTGAGATTAGATTTTTCAACAAACATTATAAATATATTAATTACCTTACGGTTTGAAGTATTTTGAAGTTGTCGCAGAGCCAGAATTGTAGGTTGGAGGAGAACAGAGGCTGAAATATATATTGAGACAAGATTTTTCAACAAACTTTTTAAATAAATTACTTACCTTACGGTTGGAGGTATTTTGAAGTTGTCGCAGTGCCAGAATTGTACGTTGGAGGAAAACAGGGGCTGAAATATATATTCAGATTAGAGTTTTCAACAAACTTCAAAATGTCTTTTGAAGTTGACGCAGTGCAAGATTTGCTCGTTGAAGAAGAACAGGGTCTACAATATATATTCAGATTAGATTTTTCAACAAATTTATAAATATATTAATTACCTTACGGTTTGAGGTATTTTGAAATTGTCGCAGAGTCAGAATTGTACGTTGGAAGAAATCAGGGGCTACAATATATTTTCAGATTAGATTTTTCAACAAACTTTATAAATATATTAACTACCTTACGGTTTGAGGTATTTTGAAGTTGTCGCAGTGCCAGAATTGTACGTTGGAGGAAAACAGGGGCTGAAATATATATTGAGATTAGATTTTTCAACAAACATTATAAATATATTAATTACCTTACGGTTTGATGTATTTTGAAGTTGTCGCAGACCCAGAATTGTACGTTGGAGGAGAACAGGGGCTGAAATATATATTGGGATTAGATTTTTCAACAAACTTTTTAAATATTTACTTACCTTACGGTTTGAGGTATTTTGAAGTTGTCGCAGAGCCAGAATTGTACGTTGGAGGAGAACAGGGGCTACAATATATATTCAGAATAGATTTTTCAACAAACTTCTTAAATATCCTAGTTATCTTACAGCTTGATGTCTTTTGAAGCTGTCGCAGTGCAAGAATTGTACGTTGAAGAACAGGTTCTACAATATATATACAGATTAGATTTTTCAAAAAACTTTATAAATATATTAATTACCTTACGGTTTGAGGTATTTTGAAGTTGTCGCAGTGCCAGAATTGTACGTTGGAGCAGAAGAGGGGCTGAAATATATATTCAGATTAGAGTTCCCAACAAACTTCAAAATGTCTTTTGAAGCTGACGCAGTGCAAGAATTGTGCGTTGAAGAAGAACAGGGTCTACAATATATATTCAGATTAGATTTTTCAACAAACTTTATGAATATATCAATTTCCTTAGAAATTTCCTTAGAAGGGCTGAAATATATATTGAGATTAGATTTTTCAACAAACATTTTAAATATATTAATTAGCTTACGGTTTGAAGTATTTTGAAGTTGTCGCAGAGCCAGAATTGTACGTTGGAGGAGAACAGAGGCTACAAGATATTTTCAGGTTAGAGTTTTCAACAAACTTCTTAAATATACTAGTTATCTTACAGCTTGATGTCTTTTGAAGTTGTCCCAGTGCCTGAATTGCATGTTGGAGGGGAAGAGGGGCTGAAATATATATTCTGATTAGAGTTTTCAACAAACTTCAAATTGTCTTTTGAAGTTATCGCAGTGCTCGAATTGCACGTTGAAGAAGAACAGGGCTACAATATATATTCAGATTGGATTTTTCAACAAACTTCTTAATTATCCTAGTTATCTTAGAGTTTGATGTCTTTTGAAGTTGTCGCAGTGCCAGATTTGTTCGTTGGAGGAGAAGAGGGGCTGAAATATATATTCAGATTGATGTCTTTTGAAGCTGTCGCAGTGCAAGAATTGTACGTTGAAGAACAGGTTCTACAATATATATACAGATTAGATTTTTCAAAAAACTTTATAAATATATTAATTACCTTACGGTTTGAGGTATTTTGAAGTTGTCGCAGTGCCAGAATTGTACGTTGGAGCAGAAGAGGGGCTGAAATATATATTCAGATTAGAGTTCCCAACAAACTTCAAAATGTCTTTTGAAGTTGACGCAGTGCAAGATTTGCTCGTTGAAGAAGAACAGGGTCTACAATATATATTCAGATTAGATTTTTCAACAAATTTATAAATATATTAATTACCTTACGGTTTGAGGTATTTTTAAATTGTCGCAGGGCCAGGATTGTACATTGGAAGAAAACAGGGGCCACAATATATATTCAGATTAGATTTTTCAACAAACTCTTTAAATATATTACTTACCTTACGGTTTGAGGTATTTTGAAATTATCGCAGAGTCAGAATTGCACGTTGGAGGAGAACAGGGGCTACAATATATATTCAGATTAGATTTTTCAACAAACTTTATAAGTATATTAATTACCTTAAGGTTTGAGGTATTTTGAAGTTGTCGCAGTGCCTGAATTGCATGTTGGAGGAGAAGAGGGGCTGAAATATATATTCAGATTGGAGTTTTCAACAAACTTCTTAAATATCCTAGTTATCTTATAGTTTGATGTCTTTTGAAGTTGTCGCAGTGCCAGAATTGTACGTTGGAGGAGAAGAGGAGCTGAAATATATTTTCAGATTGGAGTTTTCAACAAATTTCAAAATGTCTTTTGAAGTTGTCGCAGTGCTAGAATTGCACGTTGAAGAAGAATAGGGCTACAATATATATTCAGATTAGATTTTTCAACAAACTTCTTAATTATCCTAGTTATCTTACAGTTTGATATCTTTTGAAATTATCGCAGTGCCAGAATTGTACGTTGGAGGAGAAGAGGGGCTGAAATATATCTTCAGATTAGGGTTTTCAACAAACTTCCTAAATATGCTAGTTATCTTACAGCTTGATGTCCTTTGAAGCTGTCGCAGTGCAAGAATTGTACGTTGAAGAACAGGTTCTACAATATATATTCAGATTAGGTTTTTCAACAAACTTTATAAATATATTAATTACCTTACTGTTTGTGGTATTTTGAAGTTGTCGCAGTGCCAGAATTGTACGTTGGAGGAGAACAGGGGCTACAATATATATTCAGATTAGATTTTTCAACAAACTTTATAAATATATTAACTACCTTACGGTTTGAGGTATTTTGAAGTTGTCGCAGTGCCTGAATTGCATGTTGGAGGAGAAGAGGGGCTGAAATGTATATTCAGATTAGAGTTTTCAACAAACATTTTAAATATCCTAGTTATTTTACAGTTTGATGTCTTTTGAAGTTATCGCAGTGCCAGAATTGTACGTTGGAGAAGAAGAGGAGCTGAAATATATTTTCAGATTAGAGTTTTCAACAAACTTCAAAATGTCTTTTGAAGTTGTCGCAGTGCTAGAATTGCACGTTGAAGAAGAACAGGGCTACAATATATATTCAGATTGGATTTTTCAACAAACTTCTTAATTATCCTAGTTATCTTACAGTTTGATATCTTTTGAAATTATCGCAGTACAAGAATTGTACGTTGAAGAACAGGTTCTACAATATATATTCAGATTAGGTTTTTCAACAAACTTTATAAATATATTAATTACCTTACGGTTTGTGGTATTTTGATGTTGTCGCAGTGCCAGAATTGCACGTTGGAGGAGAAGAGGGGCTATAATATATATATTCAAATTATATTTTTCAACCAACTTTTTAAATATATTTGTTACCTTACGGTTTGATGTATTTTGAAGTTGTCGCAGTGCCAGAATTGTACGTTGGAGAAGAACAGGGTCTACAGTATATATTCTGATTAGATTTTTCAACAAACTTTATAAATATATTAATTACCTTACGGTTTTAGGTATTTTGAGGTTGTCGCAGTGCCTGAATTGCATGTTGGAGGAGAAGAGTGGCTGAAATATATATTCAGATTAGAGTTCTCAACAAACTTCCTAAATATCCTAGTTATCTTACAGTTTGATCTCCTTTGAAGTTTTCGCAGTGCTAGAATTGTACGTTGAAGAACAGGGGCTACAATATATATTCAGATTAGATTTTTTAACAAACTTCTTAATTATACTAGTTATCTTACAGTTTGATATCTTTTGAAGTTGTTGCAGATCCAGATTTGTACGTTGGAGGAGAAGAGGGGCTGAAATATATTTTCAGATTAGAGTTTTCAACAAACTTCTTAAATATCCTAGTTATCTTACAGCTTGATGTCTTTTGAAACTGTCGCAGTGCAAGAATTGCACGTTGAAGAAGAGCAGGGTCTTCAATATATATTCAGATTAGATTTTTCAACAAACTTTATAAATATATTAATTACTATACTGATTGAGGTATTTTGAAGTTGTCGCAGTGCCAGAATTGTATGTTGGAAGAGAAGAGGGGCTGAAATATATATTCAAATTAGATTTTTCAACCAACATTTTAAATATATTAGTTACCTTACGGTTTGAGGTATTTTGAAATTGTCGCAGAGTCAGAATTGTACGTTGGAGGAGAACAGGGGCTACAAGATATTTTCAGATTGGAGTTTTCAACAAACTTCTTAAATATCCTAGTTATCTTACAGCTTGATGTCTTTTGAAGTTGTCGCAGTGCAAGAATTGTACGTTGAAGAACAGGGGCTAAAATATAAATTCTAATTAGATTTTTCAACAAACTTTAAAAATATTTTAAATTCCTTACGGTTTGAGGTATTTTGAAGTTGTCGCAGTGAAAGAATTGTACGTTGGAGGAGAAGAGGGGCTGAAATATATATTCAGATTGGAGTTTTCAACACACTTTTTATATATATTACTTACCTTACGGTTTGAGGTATTTTGAAATTGTCGCAGAGTCAGAATTGTACGTTGGAGGAGAACAGGGGCTACAAGATATTTTCAGATTAGAGTTTTCAACAAACTTCTTAAATATCCTAGTTATCTTACAACTTGATGTCTTTTGAAGTTGTCGCAGTGCCAGAATTGTACGTTGGAGGAGAAGAGGGGCTAAAATATATATTCAAATTATATTTTTCAACCAACTTTTTAAATATATTTGTTACCTTACGGTTTGATGTATTTTGAAGTAGTCGCAGTGCCAGAATTGTACGTTGGAGAAGAACAGGGTCTACAGTATATATTCTCATTAGATTTTTCAACAAACTTTATAAATATATTAATTACCTTACGGTTTGAGGTATTTTGAAATTGTCGCAGTGTCAGAATTGTACGTTGGAGAAGAACAGGTGCTAAATTATAAATTCAAAGTAGATTTTTCAACAAACTTTTTAAATATATTAATTACCTTACGGTTTGAGGTATTTTGAAGTTGACGCAGTGCTAGAATTGTACGTTGAAGAAGAACGGGAACTACAATATATATTCAGATTAGATTTTTCAACAAATTTAATAAGTATATTAATTACCTTACGGTTTTAGGTATTTTGAAATTGTCGCAGAGTCAGAATTGTACGTTGGAGAAGAACAGGTGCTAAAATATAAATTCAGATTAGATTTATCAACAAACTTTTTAAATATATTAATTACCTTACGATTTGAAGTATTTTGAAATTATCGCGGTGCCAGAATTGTACGTTGGAGAAGAACAGGTGCTAAATTATAAATTCAAATTACATTTTTCTAAAACTTTTAAAATATATTAATTACCTTATGGTTTGAGGTATTTTGATATTGTCGTAGAGTCAGAATTGTACGTTGGAGGAGAACAGAGGCTACAATATATATTCAGATTAGAGTTTTCAACAAACATTTTAAATATCCTAGTTATTTTACAGTTTGATGTCTTTTGAAGTTATCGCAGTGCCAGAATTGTACGTTGGAGAAGAAGAGGAGCTGAAATATATTTTCAGATTAGAGTTTTCAACAAACTTCAAAATGTCTTTTGAAGTTGTCGCAGTGCTCGAATTGCACGTTGAAGAAGAACAGGGCTACAATATATATTCAGATTGGATTTTTCAACAAACTTCTTAATTATCCTAGTTATCTTAGAGTTTGATGTCTTTTGAAGTTGTCGCAGTGCCAGATTTGTTCGTTGGAGGAGAAGAGGGGCTGAAATATATATTCAGATTGATGTCTTTTGAAGCTGTCGCAGTGCCAGAATTGTACGTTGGAGAAGAAGAGGAGCTGAAATATATTTTCAAATTAGAGTTTTCAACAAACTTCAAATTGTCTTTTGAAGTTATCGCAGTGCTCGAATTGCACGTTGAAGAAGAACAGGGCTACAATATATATTCAGATTAGATTTTTCAACAAACTTCTTAATTATCCTAGTTATCTTAGAGTTTGATATCTTTTGAAATTATCGCAGTGCAAGAATTGTACGTTGATGGAGGACAGGGGCTACAATATATATTCAGATTAGATTTTTCAACAAACTCTTTAAATATATTACTCACCTTACGGTTTGAGGTATTTTTAAATTGTCGCAGGGCCAGGATTGTACATTGGAAGAAAACAGGGGCCACAATATATATTCAGATTAGATTTTTCAACAAACTCTTTAAATATATTACTTACCTTACGGTTTGAGGTATTTTGAAATTGTCGCAGAGTCAGAATTGCACGTTGGAGGAGAACAGGGGCTACAATATATATTCAGATTAGATTTTTCAACAAACTTTATAATTATATTAATTACCTTAAGGTTTGAGGTATTTTGAAGTTGTCGCAGTGCCTGAATTGCATGTTGGAGGAGAAGAGGGGCTGAAATATATATTCAGATTGGAGTTTTCAACAAACTTCTTAAATATCCTAGTTATCTTACAGTTTGATGTCTTTTGAAGTTGTCGCAGTGCCAGAATTGTACGTTGGAGGAGAAGAGGAGCTGAAATATATTTTCAGATTAGAGTTTTCAACAAATTTCAAAATGTCTTTTGAAGTTGTCGCAGTGCTAGAATTGCACGTTGAAGAAGAATAGGGCTACAATATATATTCAGATTAGATTTTTCAACAAACTTCTTAATTATCCTAGTTATCTTACAGTTTGATATCTTTTGAAATTATCGCAGTGCCAGAATTGTACGTTGGAGGAGAAGAGGGGCTGAAATATATCTTCAGATTAGGGTTTTCAACAAACTTCCTAAATATGCTAGTTATCTTACAGCTTGATGTCCTTTGAAGCTGTCGCAGTGCAAGAATTGTACGTTGAAGAACAGGTTCTACAATATATATTCAGATTAGGTTTTTCAACAAACTTTATAAATATATTAATTACCTTACTGTTTGTGGTATTTTGAAGTTGTCGCAGTGCCAGAATTGTACGTTGGAGGAGAACAGGGGCTACAATATATATTCAGATTAGATTTTTCAACAAACTTTATAAATATATTAATTACCTTACGGTTTGAGGTATTTTGAAGTTGTCGCAGTGCCTGAATTGCATGTTGGAGGAGAAGAGGGGCTGAAATATATATTCAGATTAGAGTTTTCAACAAACATTTTAAATATCCTAGTTATTTTACAGTTTGATGTCTTTTGAAGTTATCGCAGTGCCAGAATTGTACGTTGGAGAAGAAGAGGAGCTGAAATATATTTTCAGATTAGAGTTTTCAACAAACTTCAAAATGTCTTTTGAAGTTGTCGCAGTGCTAGAATTGCACGTTGAAGAAGAACAGGGCTACAATATATATTCAGATTGGATTTTTCAACAAACTTCTTAATTATCCTAGTTATCTTACAGTTTGATATCTTTTGAAATTATCGCAGTACAAGAATTGTACGTTGAAGAACAGGTTCTACAATATATATTCAGATTAGGTTTTTCAACAAACTTTATAAATATATTAATTAACTTACGGTTTGTGGTATTTTGATGTTGTCGCAGTGCCAGAATTGTACGTTGGAGGAGAAGAGGGGCTAAAATATATATTCAAATTATATTTTTCAACCAACTTTTTAAGTATATTTGTTACCTTACGGTTTGATGTATTTTGAAGTTGTCGCAGTGCCAGAATTGTACGTTGGAGAAGAACAGGGTCTACAGTATATATTCTGATTAGATTTTTCAACAAACTTTATAAATATATTAATTACCTTACGGTTTGAGGTATTTTGAAATTGTCGCAGTGTCAGAATTGTACGTTGGAGAAGAACAGGTGCTAAATTATAAATTCAAAGTAGATTTTTCAACAAACTTTTTAAATATATTAATTACCTTACGGTTTGAGGTATTTTGAAGTTGACGCAGTGCTAGAATTGTACGTTGAAGAAGAACGGGGTCTACAATATATATTCAGATTAGATTTTTCAACAAATTTATTAAGTATATTAATTACCTTACGGTTTTAGGTATTTTGAAATTGTCGCAGAGTCAGAATTGTACGTTGGAGAAGAACGTGCTAAAATAAAAATTCAAATTAGATTTATCAACAAACTTTTTAAATATATTAATTACCTTACGATTTGAAGTATTTTGAAATTATCGCGGTGCCAGAATTGTACGTTGGAGAAGAACAGGTGCTAAATTATAAATTCAAATTACATTTTTCTAAAACTTCTAAAATATATTAATTACCTTATGGTTTGAGGTATTTTGATATTGTCGCAGAGTCAGAATTGTACGTTGGAGGAGAACAGAGGCTACAATATATATTCAGAATAGATTTTTCAACAAACTTCATAAATATATTAATTACCTTACGGTTTGAGGTATTTTGAAGTTGTCGCAGTGCCTGAATTGCATGTTGGAGGAGAAGAGTGGCTGAAATATATATTCAGATTAGAGTTCTCAACAAACTTCCTAAATATCCTAGTTATCTTACAGTTTGATCTCCTTTGAAGTTGTCGCAGTGCTGGAATTGTACGTTGAAGAACAGGGGCTACAATATATATTCAGATTAGATTTTTCAACAAACTTCTTAATTATACTAGTTATCTTACAGTTTGATATCTTTTGAAGTTGTTGCAGATCCAGATTTGTACGTTGGAGGAGAAGAGGGGCTGAAATATATTTTCAGATTAGAGTTTTCAACAAACTTCTTAAATATCCTAGTTATCTTACAGCTTGATGTCTTTTGAAACTGTCGCAGTGCCAGAATTGTACGTTGGAGGAGAAGAGGGGCTAAAATATATATTCAAATTAGATTTTTCAACCAACATTTTAAATATATTACTTACCTTACGGTTTGAGGTATTTTGAAATTGTCGCAGAGTCAGAATTGTACGTTGGAGGAGAACAGGGGCTACAAGATATTTTCAGATTAGAGTTTTCAACAAACTTCTTAAATATTCTAGTTATCTTACAACTTGATGTCTTTTGAAGTTGTCGCAGTGCCAGAATTGTACGTTGGAGGAGAAGAGGGGCTAAAATATATATTCAAATTAGATTTTTCAACAAACTTTATAAATATATTAATTACTATACTGATTGAGGTATTTTGAAGTTGTCGCAGTGCCAGAATTGTATGTTGGAAGAGAAGAGGGGCTGAAATATATATTCAAATTAGATTTTTCAACCAACATTTTAAATATATTACTTACCTTACGGTTTGAGGTATTTTGAAATTGTCGCAGAGTCAGAATTGTACGTTGGAGGAGAACAGGGGCTACAAGATATTTTCAGATTAGAGTTTTCAACAAACTTCTTAAATATCCTAGTTATCTTACAACTTGATGTCTTTTGAAGTTGTCGCAGTGCCTGAATTGTACGTTGGAGGAGAAGAGGGGCTAAAATATATATTCAAATTAGATTTTTCAACAAACTTTTTAAATATATTAGTTACCTTAGGGTTTGAGGTATTTTGAAGTTGTCGCAGTGCCTGAATTGCATGTTGAAGCAGAAGAGGGGCTGAACTATATATTCAGATTAGAGTATTCAACAAACTTCTTATATATCCTAGTTATGTTACAGTTTGATGTCTTTTGAATTTGTCGCAGTGCCAGAATTGTACGTTGGAAGAGAAGAGGGGCTGAAATATATATTCAGATTAGAGTTCTCAACAAACTTCAAAATGTCTTTTGAAGCTGACGCAGTGCAAGAATTGTGCGTTGAAGAAGAACAGGGTCTACAATATATTAGATTAGATTTTTCAACAAACTTTATGAATATATCAATTTCCTTACGGTTTGAGGTATTTTGAAGTCGTCGCAGTGCCTGAATTGCATGTTGGAGGAGAAGAGGGGCTGAAATATATATTGAGATTAGATTTTTCAGCAAACATTTTAAATAAATTAATTACCTTACGGTTTGAAGTATTTTGAAGTTGTCGCAGAGCCAGAATTGTAGGTTGGAGGAGAACAGAGGCTGAAATATATATTCAGATTAGAGTTTTCAACAATCTTCAAAATGTCTTTTGAAGTTGACGCAGTGCAAGAATTGCTCGTTGAAGAAGAACAGGGTCTACAATATATATTCAGATTAGATTTTTCAACAAATTTATAAATATATTAATTACCTTACGGTTTGAGGTATTTTGAAATTGTCGCAGAGTCAGAATTGTACGTTGGAAGAAAACAGGGGCTACAATATATATTCAGATTAGATTTTTCAACAAACTTTATAAATATATTAACTACCTTACGGTTTGAGGTATTTTGAAGTTGTCGCAGTGCCACAATTGTACGATGGAGGAAAACAGGGGCTGAAATATATATTGAGATTAGATTTTTCAACAAACATTATAAATATATTAATTACCTTACGGTTTGAGGTATTTTGAAGTTGTCGCAGAGCCAGAATTGTACGTTGGAGGAGAACAGGGGCTACAATATATATTCAGAATAGATTTTTCAACAAACTTCTTAAATATCCTAGTTATCTTACAGCTTGATGTCTTTTGAAGCTGTCGCAGTGCAAGAATTGTACGTTGAAGAACAGGTTCTACAATATATATTCAGATTAGATTTTTCAAAAAACTTTATAAATATATTAATTACCTTACGGTTTGAGGTATTTTGAAGTTGTCGCAGTGCCAGAATTGTACGTTGGAGCAGAAGAGGGGCTGAAATATATATTCAGATTAGAGTTCCCAACAAACTTCAAAATGTCTTTTGAAGCTGACGCAGTGCAAGAATTGTGCGTTGAAGAAGAACAGGGTCTACAATATATATTCAGATTAGATTTTTCAACAAACTTTATGAATATATCAATTTCCTTATGGTTTGAGGTATTTTGAAGTCGTCGCAGTGCCTGAATTGCATGTTGGAGGAGAAGAGGGGCTGAAATATATATTGAGATTAGATTTTTCAACAAACATTTTAATTATATTAATTAGCTTACGGTTTGAAGTATTTTGAAGATGTCGCAGAGCCAGAATTGTAGGTTGGAGGAGAACAGAGGCTGAAATATATATTGAGACTAGATTTTTCAACAAACTTTTTAAATATATTACTTACCTTACGGTTGGAGGTATTTTGAAGTTGTCGCAGAGCCAGAATTGTACGTTGGAGGAGAACAGAGGCTACAAGATATTTTCAGGTTAGAGTTTTCAACAAACTTCTTAAATATCCTAGTTATCTTACAGCTTGATGTCTTTTGAAGTTGTCGCAGTGCCAGAATTGTACGTTGGAGGAGAAGAGGGGCTAAAATATAAATTCAAATTAGATTTTTCAACAAACTTTATAAATATTTTAAATACCTTACGGTTTGAGGTATTTTGAAGTTGTCGCTGTGCCAGAATTGTACGTTGGAGGAGAACAAGGGCTACAAGATATTTTCAGATTAGAGTTTTCAACAAACTTCTTAAATATCCTAGTTATCTTAGAGCTTGATGTATTTTGAAGTTGTCGCAGAGCCAGAATTGTAAGGTAATTAATATATTTAAAAAGTTTGTTGAAAAATCTACTTTGAATTTATAATTTAGCACCTGTTCTTCTCCAACGTACAATTCTGACACTGCGACAATTTCAAAATACCTCAAACCGTAAGGTAATTAATATATTTATAAAGTTTGTTGAAAAATCTAATCAGAATATATGTTGTAGACCCTGTTCTTCTCCAACGTACAATTCGGGCTCTGCGACAACTTCAAAATAACTCTAACCCTAAAGTAAGTAATACATTTAAAAAGTTTGTTGAAAAATCTAATCTCAATATATATTTCAGCACCTGTTCTCCTCCAACGTACAATTCTGGCTCTGCGACAACCTCAAAATACCTCAAACCGTAAGGTAAGTAAATATTTAAAAATTTTGTTGAAAAATCTAATCCCAAAATATATTTCAGCCCCTGTTCTCCTCCAACGTACAATTCTGGCTCTGCGACAACTTCAAAATACATCAAGCTCTAAGATAACTAGGATATTTAAGAAGTTTGTTGAAAACTCTAATCTGAAAATATCTTGTAGCCCTTGTTCTCCTCCAACGTACAATTCTGGCACTGCGACAACTTCAAAATACCTCAAACCGTAAGGTAATTAATATATTTATAAAGTTTGTTGAAAAATCTAATCTGAATATATATTGTGGCCCCTGTTTTCTTCCAACGAACAATTCTGACGCTGCGACAATTTCAAAATACCTCAAACCGTAAGGTAATTAATATATTTATAAAGTTTGTTGAAAAATCTAATCTGAATATATATTGTAGACCCTGTTCTTCTTCAACGTGCAATTCTAGCACTGCGACAATTTCAAAAGACATTTTGAAGTTTGTTGAAAACTCTAATCTGAATATATATTTCAGACCCTCTTCTCCTCCAACGTACAATTCTGACTCTGCGACAATTTCTAAATACCTCAAACCGTAAGGTAAGTAAATATTTAAAAAGTTTGTTGAAATATCTAATCCCAATATATATTTCAGCCCCTGTTCTCCTCCAACGTACAATTCTGGGTCTGCGACAACTTCAAAATACATCAAACCGTAAGGTAATTAATATATTCATAATGTTTGTTGAAAAATCTAATCTCAATATATATTTCAGCCCCTGTTTTCCTCCAACGTACAATTCTGGCACAGCGACAACTTCAAAATACCTCAAACCGTAAGGTAGTTAATATTTTTATAAAGTTTGTCGAAAAATCTAATCTCAATATATATTGTAGCCCCTGTTTTCTTCCAACGTACAATTCTGACTAATTAATATATTTATAAATTTGTTGAAAAATCTAATCTGAATATATATTGTAGACCCTGTTCTTCTTCAACGTGCAATTCTTGCACTGCGTCAACTTCAAAAGACATTTTGAAGATTGTTGAAAACTCTAATCTGAATATATATTTCAGCCCCTCTTCTCCTCCAACGTACAATTCTGCCACTGCGACAACTTCAAAAGACATCAAACTCTAAGATGACTAGGATAATTAAGAAGTTTGTTGAAAACTCTAATCTGAATATATATTTCAGCCCCTCTTCCCCTCCAACATGCAATTCAGGCACTGGGACAACTTCAAAATACCTCAAACCGTAAGGTAATTAATAACAGGGGCTACATTATATATTCAGATTAGATTTTTCAACCAACTTCTTAAATATCCTACTTATCTTACAGTTTGATGTCTTTTGAAGTTGTCGCAGTGCTAGAATTGTACTTTGAAGAAGAACAGGGTCTTCAATATATATTCAGATTAGATTTTTCAACAAATTTTATAAATATATTAATTACCTTACGGTTTGAGGTATTTTGAAATTGTCGCAGAGTCAGAATTGTACATTGGAGGAGAACAAGGGCTACAATATATATTCAGAATAGATTTTTCATCAAACTTCATAAATATATTAATTACCTTACGGTTTGAGGTATTTTCAAGTTGTCGCAGTGCCCGAATTGCATGTTGGAGGAGAAGAGTGGCTGAAATATATATTCAAATTAGAGTTTTCAACAAACTTCTTAAATAGCCTAGTTATCTTACAGTTTGACCTCTTTTGAAGTTGTCACAGTGCTAGAATTGTACGTTGAAGAACATGGGCTACAATATATATACAGATTAGATTTTTCAACAAACTTCTTAATTATCCTGGTTATCTTAGGTTTGATGTCTTTTGAAGTTATCGCAGTGCCAGAATTGTACGTTGGAGGAGAGGAGGGGCTAAAATATATATTCAAATTAGATTTTTCAACAAACGTTTTAAATATATTATTTACCTTACGGTATGAGGTCTTTTGAAGTTGTCGCAGTGCCTGAATTGCATGTTGGAGGAGAAGAGGGGCTGAACTATATATTCAGATTAGAGTTTTCAACAAACTTCTTAAATATCCTAGTTATGTAAGAGTTTGATGTCTTTTGAAGCTGTCGCAGTGCCAGAATTGTACGTTGGAGGAGAAGAGGGGCTGAAATATATATTCAGATTAGAGTTTTCAACAAACTTCTTAATTATCCTAGTTAACTTAGAATTTGATGTCTTTTGAAGTTGTCGCAGTGCCAGAATTGTTCGTTGGAGGAGAAGGGGGGCTGAAATATATATTCAGATTAGAGTTTTCAACAAAGTTTTTAAATATATTACTTACCTTACGGTTTGAGGTATTTTGAAATTGTCGCAGAGTCAGTATTGTACGTTGGAGGAGAACAGGGGCTACAAGATATTTTCAGATTAGAGTTTTCAACAAACTTCTTAAATATCCTAGTTATCTTACAGCTTGATGTCTTTTGAAGTTGGCGCAGTGCAAGAATTGTACGTTGAAGAAGAGGGGCTAAAATATAAATTCAAATTAGATTTTTCAACAAACTTTATAAATATTTTAAATACCTTACGGTTTGAGGTATTTTGAAGTTGTCGCAGTGCTAGAATTGTACGTTGAGGGACAGGGGCTACAATATATATTCAGATTAGGTTTTTCAACTAACTTTATAAATTTATTAATTACCTTACGGTTTAAGGTATTTTGAAGTTGTCGCACAGCCAGAATTACACGTTGGAGAAGAACAGGTGCTAAAATATAAATTCAAATTAGATTTTTCTAAAACTTTTTAAATACGCAGAGCTAGAATTGTACGTTGGAGGAGAACAGGGGCTACAATATATATTCAGATTAGATTTTTCAAAAAACTTCTTAATTATCCTAGTTATCTTACAGTTTGATGTCTTTTGAAGTTGTCGCAGTTCCAGAATTGTACGTTGAAGGAGAACAGTGGCTGAAATATATATTCAGATTAGATTTTTCAACAAACTTTATAAATATATTAATTACCTTACGGTTTGAGGTATTTTGAAGTTGTCGCACAGCCAGAATTGTACGTTAGAGGAGAAGAGGGGCTGAAATATATATTCAGATTAGAGTTTTCAACAAACTTCTGAAATATCCTAGTTATCTTACAGTTTGATGTCTTTTGAAGTTATCGCAGTGCTAGAATTGTACGTTGAAGAACAGGGGCTACAATATATATTCAGATTAGGTTTTTCAACTAACTTTATAAATATATTAATTACCTTACGGTTTGAGGTATTTTGAAGTTGTCGCAGTGCTAGAATTGTACGTTGAAGAACAGGGGCTACAATATATATTCAGATTAGGTTTTTCAACTAACTTTATAAATTTATTAATTACCTTACGGTTTGAGGTATTTTGAAGTTATCGCACAGCCAGAATTACACTTTGGAGAAGAACAGGTGCTAAAATATGAATTCAAATTAGATTTTTCTAAAACTTTTTAAATACATTAATTACCTTACGGTGTGAGTTATTTTGAAATTGTCGCAGAGCCAGAATTGTACATTGGAGGAGAACAGGTGCTACAATATATATTCAGATTAGATTTTTCAATAAACATCTTAATTATCCTAGTTATCTTACAGTTTGATGTCTTTGGAAGTTGTCGAAGTGCCAGAATTGTACGTTGGAGGAGAAGAGGGGCTGAAATATATATTCAGATTGGAGTTTTCAACAAACTTCTGAAATATCCTAGTTATCTTACAGTTTGATGTTTTTGAAGTTGTCGCAGTGCTAGAATTGTACTTTGAAGAACAGGGGCTACAATATATATTCAGATTAGGTTTTTTAACTAACTTTATAAATTTATTAATTACCTTACGGTTTGAGGTATTTTGAAGTTGTCGCACAACCAGAATTACACGTCGGAGAAGAACAGGTGCTAAAATATAAATTCAAATTAGATTTTTCTAAAACTTTTTAAATACGCAGAGCTAGAATTGTACGTTGGAGGAGAACAGGGGCTACAATATATATTCAGATTAAATTTTTCAATAAACTTCTTAATTATCCTTGTTATCTTACAGTTTGATGTCTTTTGAAGTTGTCGCAGTGCCACAATTGTATGTTGGAGGAGAAGAGGGGCTAGAATATATATTCAGATCTGATTTTTCAACAAACTTACCTTACGATTTGAGGTCTTTTGAAATTGTCGCAGTGCCATAATTGTATGTTGGAGGAGAACAGTGGCTGAAATATATATTCTGACTAGATTTTTGAAGAAATTTTTATATATATATTAATTACCTTGCGGTTTGAGGTATTTGGAAATTGTCGCAGAGCCAGAATTGTACGTTGGAGGAGAACAGGGGCTACAAAATATATTCAGATTAGATTTTTCAAAAAACTTCTTAATTATCCTAGTTTTCCTACAGTTTGATGTCCTTTGAAGTTGTCGCAGTGCCACAATTGTACGTTGGAGGAGAAGAGGGGCTGAAATATATTTTCAGATTAGAGTTTTCAAAAAATTTCTTAAATATCCTAGTTATCTTACAGCTTGATGTTTTTTGAAGCTGTCGCAGTGCAAGAATTGTACGTTGAAGTATAGGTTTTACAATTTATATTCAGATTAGATTTTTCAACAAACTTTATAAATATATTAATTACCTTACGGTTTGAGGTATTTTGAAATTGTCGCAAAGTCAGAACTGTACGTTGGAAGAAAACAGGGGCTACAATATATATTCAGATTAGATTTTTCAGCAAACCTTATAAATATATTAATTACCTTACGGTTTGAGATATTTTGAAATTGTCGCAGAGTCAGAATTGTACGTTGGAAGAAAACAGGGGCTACAATATATATTCAGATTAGATTTTCCAACAAACTTCTTAATTATCCTAGTTATCTTACAGTTTGATGTCTTTTGAAGTTGTCGCAGTGCTGGAATTGTACGTGGAAGAACAGGGGCTACAATATATATTCAGATTAGGTATTTCAACTAACATTATAAATTTATTAATTACCTTACGGTTTGAGGTATTTTGAAGTGATCGCAGTGCCTGAATTGCATGTTGGAAGAGAAGAGTGGCTGAAATATATATTCAGATTAGAGTTTTCAACAAACTCCTTAAATATCCTAGTTATCTTGCAGTTTGATGTCTTTTGAAGTTGTCGCAGTGCTAGAATTGTACGTTGAAGAACAGGGGCTACAATATACAGTACGAAAATGCTCTCCGTGTCTGGATGTTGTGAGAGATGGATGCACGACAAAGAAAGTAAAGTTTTGCCCGGTAGTAAGAATCCCTACTCTCAGAGACAATGCGCCGCGCTGGTGCGCGCCGGCGCACAATGTAAATTAATCTTTGCGAATGCATTTAGTAACTCTCCGTATGCGTAGGGATGTAGTTCGAGTTCTTCGGATGCTCCATTGAAATTCCGTAACTATAATTTTCAATCTGTAAAATGAAATATTTTTTGAGGGTATATCAAAAACAAAAATTAGTATTCTAAAAATAAACTACTTTTTTCAAAATAAAAATGTATCCCAAAAATTAAATTAAATAAATAAATGCATAAGTAAAAAAAACTAAAAATTATTAAATAATGTGTTCAAAGACACCGACTCGTCTGCGGAGACGAACCGCATGCTAAACGCAGCAAAACCAAATGATCCCCTCCAGTCAGTTTGGCCCGCCCACATAATTGCATGTATATCTTTCCTTTTTGTTTACAAAGAGGTATTGATGTTCCGTCTCAATATGCGAGTAGACACGTTCATCATTTTTGATACGGTATATTGTGGCCCCGTTGTCCTCCAACGTACAATTCTGGCCCTGCGACAATTTCAAAATACATCAAACCGTGAGGTAATTAATATATTTAACAAGTTTGTTGAAAAACCTATTTTGAATATATATTTCAGCCCCACTTCTCCTCCAACGTACAATTCTGGTACTACGACAACTTCAAAAGACCTCAAACCCTAAGGTAATTAATATATTTAAAAATTTGTTCAAAAATCTATTTTGAATATATATTTCAGCCCCACTTCTCCTCCAACGTACAATTCTGGTACTACGACAACTTCAAAAGACCTCAAACCGTAAGGTAATTAATATATTTATAAAGTTTGTTGAAAAATCTAATCTGAATATATATTGTAGCCCCTGTTTTCCTCCAACGTACAATTCTGGCCCTGCGACAATTTCAAAATACTTCAATCCGTAAGGTAATTAATATATTTAAAAAGTTTGTTGAAAAATCTATTTAGAATATATATTTCAGCCCCACTTCTCCTCCAACGTACAATTCTGGTACTGCGACAACTTCAAAAGACCTCAAACCGTAAGGTAATTAATATATTTAAAAATTTATTCAACAAACTAATCTGAAGATATATTTCAGCCACTGTTCTCCTCCAACATACAATTATGGCACTGCGACAATTTCAAAAGACCTCAAACCGTAAGTTAATTTAATATATTTATAAAGTTTGTTGAAAAATCTAATCTAAATATATATTTCAGCCCCTGTTCTCCTCCGTCGTACACTTCTGGCTCTGCGACAATTTCAAAATACCCCAAACCGTAAAGTAAATAATATATTTAACAAGTTTGTTGAAAAATCTAATCTCAATATATATCAGTCCCTGTTCTCCTCCGTCGTACACTTCTGGCTCTGCGACAATTTCAAAATACCTCAAACCGTAAGGTAATTAATTTATTTGAAAAGTTTGTTGAAAAATCTAATCTGAATATATATTTTAGAACCTGTTCTCCTACAACGTGCAATTCTGGGACTGCAACAACATCCAAAGACATCAAACCGTAAGGTAATTAATATATTTAAAAAGTTTGTTGAAAAATATAATCTCAATATATATTTCAGCCCCTGTTCTCCTCCAACGTACAATTCTGGCCCTGCGACAATTTCAAAATACCTCAAACCGTAAGGTAATTAATATATTTAAAAAGTTTGTTGAAAAATCTATTTAGAATATATATTTCAGCCCCACTTCTCCTCCAACGTAGAATTCTGGTACTGCGACAACTTCAAAAGACCTCAAACCGTAAGGTAATTAATATATTTAAAAATTTATTCAACAAACTAATCTGAAGATATATTTCAGCCACTGTTCTCCTCCAACATACAATTATGGCACTGCGACAAATTCAAAAGACCTCAAATCGTAAGGTAAGTTTGTTGAAAAATCATAATCTGAATATATATTCCAGCCCCTCTTCTCCTCCAACGTACAATTCTGGCACTGCGACAATTTCAAAAGACCTCAAACCGTAAGTTATTTTAATATATTTATAAAGTTTGTTGAAAAATCTAATCTAAATATATATTTCAGCCCCTGTTCTCCTCCGTCGTACACTTCTGGCTCTGCGACAATTTCAAAATACCTCAAACCGTAAGGTAATTAATATATTTAACAAGTTTGTTGAAAAATCTAATCTCAATATATATTTCAGTCCCTGTTCTCCTCCGTCGTTCACTTCTGGCTCTGCGACAATTTCAAAACACCTCAAACCGTAAGGTGGTTAATATATCTAAAAAGTTTGTTGAAAAATCTATTTAGAATATATATTTCAGCCCCACTTCTCCTCCAACGTACAATTCTGGTACTGCGACAACTTCAAAAGACCTCAAACCGTAAGGTAATTAATATATTTAAAAATTTATTCAACAAACTAATCTGAAGATATATTTCAGCCACTGTTCTCCTCCAACATACAATTATGGCACTGCGACAAATTCAAAAGACCTCAAATCGTAAGGTATGTTTGTTGAAAAATCAAATCTGAATATATATTCCAGCCCCTCTTCTCCTCCAACGTACAATTCTGGCCCTGCGACAATTTCAAAATACCCCAAACCGTAAAGTAATTAATATATTTAACAAGTTTGTTGAAAAATCTAATCTAAATATATATTTCAGCCCCTGTTCTCCTCCGTCGTACACTTCTGGCTCTGCGACAATTTCAAAATACCTCAAACCGTAAGGTAATTAATATATTTAACAAGTTTGTTGAAAAATCTAATCTCAATATATATTTCAGTCCCTGTTCTCCTCCGTCGTTCACTTCTGGCTCTGCGACAATTTCAAAACACCTCAAACCGTAAGGTGGTTAATATATCTAAAAAGTTTGTTGAAAAATCTATTTAGAATATATATTTCAGCCCCACTTCTCCTCCAACGTACAATTCTGGTACTGCGACAACTTCAAAAGACCTCAAACCGTAAGGTAATTAATATATTTAAAAATTTATTCAACAAACTAATCTGAAGATATATTTCAGCCACTGTTCTCCTCCAACATACAATTATGGCACTGCGACAACTTCAAAAGACCTCAAACCGTAAGGTAATTAATATATTTAAAAATTTATTCAACAAACTAATCTGAAGATATATTTCAGCCACTGTTCTCCTCCAACATACAATTATGGCACTGCGACAAATTCAAAATACCTCAAACCGTAAGGTAGTTAATATATCGAAAAAGTTTGTTGAAAAATCTATTTAGAATATATATTTCAGCCCCACTTCTCCTCCAACGTACAATTCTGGTACTGCGACAATTTCAAAATACATCAAACCGTGAGGTAATTAATATATTTAACAAGTTTGTTGAAAAATCTATTTTGAATATATATTTCAGCCCCACTTCTTCTCCAACATACAATTCTGGTACTGCGACAACTTCAAAAGACCTCAAACCGTGAGTTAATTAATATATTTAAAAATTTATTCATCAAACTAATCTGAAGATATATTTCAGCCACTGTTCTCCTCCAACATATAATTATGGCACTGCGACAATTTCAAAAGACCTCAAACCGTAAGTTATTTTAATATATTTATAAAGTTTGTTGAAAAATCTAATCTAAATATATATTTCAGCCCCTGTTCTCCTCCGTCGTACACTTCTGGCTCTGCGACAATTTCAAAATACCCCAAACCGTGAAGTAATTAATATATTTAACAAGTTTGTTGAAAAATCTAATCTCAATATATATATATCAGTCCCTGTTCTCCTCCGTCGTACACTTGTGGTTCTGCGACAATTTCAAAACACCTCAAACCGTAAGGTAGTTAATATATCTAAAAAATTTGTTGAAAAATCTATTTAGAATATATATTTCAGCCCCACTTCTCCTCCAACGTACAATTCTGGTACTGCGATAACTTCAAAAGACCTCAAACCGTAAGGTAATTAATATATTTAAAAATTTATTCAACATGCTAATCTGAAGATATATTTCAGCCACTGTTCTCCTCCAACATACAATTATGGCACTGCGACAATTTCAAAAGACCTCAAACCGTAAGTTAATTTAATATATTTATAAAGTTTGTTGAAAAATCTAATCTGAATATATATTGTAGCCGCTGTTCTTCTTCAACGTAAAATTCTAGCACTGCGACAACTTCAAAAGACATCAAACTGTAAGATAACTAGGATATTTAAGAAGTTTGTTGAAAACTCTAATCTGAATATATATTTAAGACCCTTTTCTCCTCCAACGTACAATTCTGGCACTGAGACAACTTCAAAAGACATCAATCTGTAAGATACCTAGTATATTAAAGAAGTTTGTTGAAAACTCTAATCTCAATATATATTTCTGTCCCTGTTCACCTCCATCGTACACTTCTGGCTCTGCGACAATTTCAAGATACCTCAAACCGTAAGGTAATTAACTTATTTGACAAGTTTGTTGAAAAATCTAATCTGAATATATATTTTAGAACCTGTTCTCCTCCAACGTACAATTCTGGCCCTGCGACAATTTCAAAATACCTCAAACCGTAAGGTAATTAATATATTTAAAAAGTTTGTTGAAAAATCTATTTAGAATATATATTTCAGCCCCACTTCTCTTCCAACGTACAATTCTGGTACTGCGACAATTTCAAAATACATCAAACCGTGAGGTAATTAATATATTTAACAAGTTTGTTGAAAAATCTATTTTGAATATATATTTCAGCCCCACTTCTCCTCCAACGTACAATTCTGGTACTGCGACAACTTCAAAAGACCTCAAACCGTAAGTTAATTAATATATTTAAAAATTTATTCAACAAACTAATCTGAAGATATATTTCAGCCACTGTTCTCCTCCAACATATAATTATGGCACTGCGACAATTTCAAAAGACCTCAAACCGTAAGTTATTTTAATATATTTATAAAGTTTGTTGAAAAATCTAATCTAAATATATATTTCAGCCCCTGTTCTCCTCCGTCGTACACTTCTGGCTCTGCGACAATTTCAAAATACCTCAAACCGTAAGGTAGTTAATATATCTAAAAAGTTTGTTGAAAAATCTATTTAGAATATATATTTCAGCCCCACTTCTCCTCCAACGTACAATTCTGGTACTGCGACAATTTCAAAATACATCTAACCGTGAGGTAATTAATATATTTAACAAGTTTGTTGAAAAATCTATTTTGAATATATATTTCAGCCCCACTTCTTCTCCAACATACAATTCTGGTACTGCGACAACTACAAAAGACCTCAAACCGTGAGTTAATTTAATTAATATATTTAAAAATTTATTCAACAAACTAATCTGAAGATATATTTCAGCCACTGTTCTCCTCCAACATATAATTATGGCACTGCGACAATTTCAAAAGACCTCAAACCGTAAGTTATTTTAATATATTTATAAAGTTTGTTGAAAAATCTAATCTAAATATATATTTCAGCACCTGTTCTCCTCCGTCGTACACTTCTGGCTCTGCGACAATTTCAAAATACTTCAAACCGTAAGGTAATTAATATATTTAACAAGTTTGTTGAAAAATCTAATCTCAATGAATATTTCAGTCCCTGTTCTCCTCCGTCGTTCACTTCTGGCTCTGCGACAATTTCAAAATACCTCAAACCGTAAGGTAGTTAATATATCTAAAAAGTTTGTTGAAAAATCTATTTAGAATATATATTTCAGCCCCACTTCTCCTCCAACGTACAATTCTGGTACTGCGACAACTTCAAAAGACCTCATACCGTAAGGTAATTAATTTATTTGAAAAGTTATATTATAAAGTAATTACCATATTTAAAAAGTTTTATGGAAATTCTTATCTGATTACATATTTTAGAACAGTGCTGCTCCAACATAGAATTCAGGCAATACGACACCTTCAAAAAATATCCAACGTGAGGAATTAAATATATTTAAAGAGATTGTTGAAAAATATATTCTTAACAAATAATTCAGGCCCTGTTCTCCTACAACGTACAATTCTGGCACTGCAACAACTTCAAAATACCTCAAACCGTAAGGTAATTAATTTATTTATAAAGTTTGTTGAAAAATCTAATCCCAATATATATTTCAGTCCCTGTTCTCCTCCACCGTACAATTCTGGCACTGTGACAATTTCAAAATACCTCAAACCGTAAGGTAACTAATATATTTAGCAAGTTTGTTGAAAAATCTAATCTCAATATATATTTCAGCCACTGTTCTCCTCCATCGTACACTTCTGGCTCTGCGATAATTTCAAAATACCTCAAACCGTAAGGTAACTAATATATTTAGCAAGTTTGTTGAAAAATCTAATCTGAATATATATTTCAGTCCCTGTTCTCCTCCAACGTACAATTCTGGCACTGCAACAACTTCAAAATACCTCAAACCGTAAGATAATTAATATATTTAAAAAGTTTGTTGAAAAATCTAATCTGAATATATATTTTAGTCCTTGTTCTCCTCCAACGTACAATTCAGGCACTGCGACACTTTCAAAAGACCTCAAACCCTAAGGTCATGAAAATATTTTAAAAGCTTGTTGAAAAATCTAATTTGTTTATATATTTCAGCCCCTCTTCTCCTCCAACGTACAATTCTGGCACTGTAACAATTTCAAAATACCTCAAACCGTAAGGTAATTTATTATATTTATAAAGTTTGTTGAAAAATCTAATCTGAATATATATTGTAGCCCTTGTTTTCCTCCAACGTACAATTCTGGCCCTGCGACAACTTCAAAATACTTCAAACCTTAAGGTAATTAATATATTTATAAAGTTTGCTGAAAAATCTAATCTTAATATATATTTCAGCCACTGTTCTCCTCCATTGTACAAATCTGGCATTGCGACAACTTCATAATACCTCAAACCGTAAGTTAATTAATATATTTATAAAGTTGGTTGAAAACTCTAATCTGAATATATATTTCAGCCCCTTTTCTCCTTCAACATGCAATTCAGGCACTGCGACAATTTCAAAATACCTCAAACCGTAAGGTAATTAATATATTTAAAAATTTATTCAACAATCCAATCTGAAGATATATTTCAGCCACTGTTCTCCTCCAACATACAATTATGGCACTGCGACAAATTCAAAAGACCTCAAATCGTAAGGTAAGTTTGTTGAAAAATCAAATCTGAATATATATTCTAGCCCCTCTTCTCCTCAAACGTACAATTCTGGCACTGCGACAATTTCAAAATACCTCAAACCGTAAGGTAATTAATATATTTAACAAGTTTGTTGAAAAATCTAATCTCAATATATATTTCAGTCCCTGTTCTCCTCCATCGTACACTTCTGGCTCTGCGACAATTTCAAAATACCTCAAACCGTAAGGTAATTAATATATCTAAAAATTTTGTTGAAAAATCTATTTTGAATATATATTTCAGCCCCACTTCTCCTCCAACGTACAATTCTGGTACTGCGACAACTTCAAAAGACCTCAAACCCTAAGGTAATTAATATATTTAAAAATTTATTCAAAAATCTAATCTGAAGATATATTTCAGCCACTGTTCTCCTCCACCATACAATTATGGCACTGCGACAATTTCAAGTGACCTCAAACCGTAAGTTAATTTAATATATTTATAAGGTTTGTTGAAATCTCTAATCTGAATATATATTTAAGACCCTTTTCTCCTCCAACGTACAATTCTGGCACTGAGACAACTTCAAAAGACATCAATCTGTAAGATACCTAGTATATTTAAGAAGTTTGTTGAAAACTCCAATCTCAATATATATTTCAGTCCCTGTTCACCTCCATCGTACACTTCTGGCTCTGCGACAATTTCAAAAGACCTCAAACCGTAAGGTAATTAATATATTTATAAAGTTTGTTGAAAAATCTAATCTGAATATATATTGTAGCCCCTGTTCTTCTTCAACGTACAATTCTAGCACTGCGACAACTTCAAAAGACATCAAACTGTAAGATAACTAGGATATTTAAGAAGTTTGTTAAAAACTCTAATCTAAATATATATTTCAGCCCCTGTTCGCCTCCAACGTACAATTCTGGCTCTGCGACAACTTAAAATACCTCAAACTGTAAGGTAATTAATATATTCATAAAGTTTGTTGAAAAATCTAATCTGAATATATATTGTGGCCCCTGTTCTTCTTCAACGTACAATTCTAGCACTGCGACAACTTCAAAAGACATCAAACTGTAAGATAACTAGGATATTTAAGAAGTTTGTTGAAAACTCTAATCTAAATATATGTTTCAGCCCCTGTTCGCCTCCAACGTACAATTCTGGCTCTGCGACAACTTCAAAATACCTCAAACCCTAAGGTAATTAATATATTTAAAATGTTTGTTGAAAAATCTAATCTGAATATATATTTCAGTCCCTGTTCTCCTCCAACGTACAATTCTGGCACTGCGACAACTTCAAAATACCTCAAACCGTAAGGTAATTAAAATATTTAAAATTTTGTTGAAAATTCTAATCTGAATATATATTTTAGCCCCTGTTCTCCTCCAACGTACAATTCTGGCACTGCGACAATTTCAAAAGACCTCAAACTCTAAGGTAATGAATATATTTTAAAAGCTTGTTGAAAAATCTAATTTGTATATATATTTCAGCCCCTCTTCTCCTCCAACGTACAATTCTGGCTCTGCAACAATTTCAAAAGACCTCAAACCGTAAGGTAAATTATTATATTTATAAAGTTTGTTGAAAAATCTAATCTGAATAAATTGTAGTCCCTGCTCTCCTTCAAAGTACAATTCTGGCACTGCGACAATTTCAAAAGACCTCAAACCGTAAGGTAATTAATATATTTAAAAAGTTTGTTGAAAAATCTAATTTGTATATATATTTCAGCCCCTCTTCTCCTCCAACGTATAATTCTGGCACTGCGACAATTTCAAAAGACCTCAAACTCTAAGGTAATGAATATATTTTAAAAGCTTGTTGAAAAATCTAATCTGAATATATATTTTAGTCCCTGTTCTCCTCCAACGTACATTTCTAGCACTGCCACAAATTCAAAGGACCACGTACAGTAAGGTAATTATCATATTTAAAAAGTGTTATGGGAATTCTTATCTGAATATATATTTTAGACCAGTTCTGCTCCAACATAGAATTCAGGCAGTGCGACACCTTCAACAAATATCCAACGTGAGGTAATAAATGTATTTAAAGAGTTTGTTGAAAAATCTATTCTTAATACATATTTCAGCCTTTGTTCTCCTACAACGTGCAATTCTGGGACTGCGACTACATCCAAAGACATCAAACCGTAAGGTAATTAATATTTTTATAAAGTTTGTTGAAAAATCTAATTTGTATATATATTTCAGCCCCTCTTCTCCTCCAACGTACAATTCTGGCACTGCAACAATTTCAAAAGACCTCAAACCGTAAGGTAAATTATTATATTTATAAAGTTTGTTAAAAAATCTAATCTGAATATATTGTAGTCCCTGCTCTCCTTCAACGTACAATTCTGGCACTGCGGCAATTTCAAAAGACCTCAAACCGTAAGGTAATTTATTATGTTTATAAAGTTTGTTGAAAAATCTAATCTGAGTTTATATTGTTTCCCCTGTTTTCCTCCAAAGTTCAATTCTGGCACTGCGACAACTTCAGAATACCTCAAACCTTAAGGTAATTAATATATTTAAAAAGTTTGTTGAAAAATCTAATCTGAATATATATTTTAGCCCCTGTTCTCCTCCAACGTACAATTCTGGCACTGCGACAATTTCAAAATACCTCAAACCGTAAGGTAATTAATATATTTATAAAGTTTGTTGAAAAATGTAATCTGATCATATATAGTAGCCCCTGTTCTTCTTCAACGTACAATTCTAGCACTGCGACAACTTCAAAAGACATCAAACTGTAAGTTAACTTGGATATTTAAGAAGTTTGTTAAAAACTCTAATCTATATATATATTTCAGCCCCTGTTCGCCTCCAACGTACAATTCTGGTACTGCGACAACTTCAAAAGACCTCACACCGTAAGGTAATTAATATATTTAAAAATTTATTCAACAATCTAATCTGAATATATATTTCAGCCACTGTTCTCCTCCAACATACAATTATGGCACTGCGACATATTCAAAAGACCTCAAATCGTAAGGTAAGTTTGTTGAAAAATCAAATCTGAATATATATTCTAGCCCCTCTTCTCCTCCAACGTACAATTCTGGCACTGCGACAATTTCAAAATACCTCAAACCGTAAGGTAATTAATATATTTAACAAGTTTGTTGAAAAATCTAATCTCAATATATATTTCAGTCCCTGTTCTCCTCCGTAGTACACTTCTGGCACTGCGACAACTTCAAAATACCTCAAACCGTAAGGTAATTAATATATTTAAAAAGTTTGTTGGAAAATCTAATCTGAATATATATTTTACCCACTGTTCTCCTCCAACGTACAATTCTGGCACTGCGACAGTTTCAAAAGACCTCAAACCGTAAGGTAATTAATATATTTATATAGTTTGTTGAAAAATCTAATCTGAATATATATTGTAGCCCCTGTTCTTCTTCAACGTACAATTCTAGCACTGCGACAACTTTAAAAGACATCAAACTGTAAGTTAACTTGGATATTTAAGAAGTTTGTTAAAAACTCCAATCTATATATATATTTCAGCCCCTGTTCGCCTCCAACGTACAATTCTGGCTCTGCGACAACTTAAAATACCTCAAACTGTAAGGTAATTAATATATTTAACAAGTCTGTTGAAAAATCTAATCTCAATATATATTTCAGTCCCTGTTCTCCTCCGTCGTACACTTCTGGCCCTGCGACAATTTCAAAATACTTCAATCCGTAAGGTAATTAATATATTTAAAAAGTTTGTTGAAAATTCTTATTTGAATATATATGTCAGCCCCTGTTCTCCTCCAACGTACAATTCTGGCTCTGCGACAACTTCAAAATACTTCAAACCCTAAGGTAATTAATATATTTATAAAGTTTGTTGATAAATCTAATCTTAATATATATTGTAGACCCTGTTTTCCTCCAACGTACAATTCTGGCCCTGCGACAATTTCAAAATACTTCAATCTGTAAGGTAATTAATATATTTAAAAAGTTTGTTGAAAAATCTAATTTGAATATATATGTCAGCCCCTGTTCTCCTCCAACGTACAAATCTGGCATTGCGGTAACTTCAAAATACTTGAAACCGTAAGGTAATTAATATATTTATTAAGTTTGTTGAATAATCTAATCTGAATATATATTGTAGACCCTGTTTTCCTCCAACGTACAATTCTGGCCCTGCGACAATTTCAAAATACTTCAATCTGTAAGGTAATTAATATATTTAACAAGTTTGTTGAAAAATCTAATCTCAATATATATTTCAGTCCCTGTTCTCCTCCGTCGAACACTTCTGGCTCTGCGACAATTTCAAAAGACCTCAAATCGTAAGGTATGTTTGTTGAAAAATCAAATCTGAACATATATTCTAGCCCCTCTTCTCCTCCAACATACAATTCTGGCACTGCGACAAATTCAAAAGACCTCAAACCGTAAGTTAATTTAATATTTTTATAAAGTTTGTTGAAAAATCTAATCTCAATATATATTTCAGTCCCTGTTCTCCTCCATCGTACACTTCTGGCTCTGCGACAATTTCAAAATACCTCAAACCGTAAGGTAATTAATATATTTAACAAGTTTTTTGAAAAATCTAATCTCAATATATATTTCAGTCCCTGTTCTCCTCCGTCGAACACTTCTGGCTCTGCGACAATTTCAATATACCTCCAACCGTAAGGTAGTTAATATATCTAAAAAGTTTGTTGAAAAATCTATATAGATCATATTTATATATATATCAAACTGTAAGGTAATTAATATATTTATAAAGTTTGTTGAAAAACCTAATCTGAATATATATTTTAGCCCCTGTTCTCCTCCAACGTACAATTCTGGCACTGCGACAATTTCAAAAGACATCAAACCCTAAGTTAATTAATATATTTAAAATGTTTGTTGAAAAATCTAATCTGAATATATATTTCAGTCCTTGTTCTCCTCCAACGTACAATTCTGGCACTGCGACAACTTCAAAATACCTCAAACCGTAAGGTAATTAATATATTTAAAAAGTTTGTTGAAAAATCTAATCTGAATATATATTTTACCCCCTGTTCTCCTCCAACGTACAATTCTGGCACTGCGACAGTTTCAAAAGACCTCAAACCGTAAGGTAATTAATATATTTATATAGTTTGTTGAAAAATCTAATCTGAATATATATTGTAGCCCCTGTTCTTCTTCAACGTACAATTCTAGCACTGCGACAACTTCAAAAGACATCAAACTGTAAGTTAACTTGGATATTTAAGAAGTTTGTTAAAAACTCCAATCTATATATATATTTCAGCCCCTGTTCGCCTCCAACGTACAATTCTGGCTCTGCGACAACTTAAAATACCTCAAACTGTAAGGTAATTAATATATTTAACAAGTTTGTTGAAAAATCTTATCTCAATATATATTTCAGTCCCTGTTCTCCTCCGTCGTACACTTCTGGCTCTGCGACAATTTCAAAATCCCTCAAACGGTAAGGTAATCAATATATCTAAAAATTTTGTTGAAAAATCTATTTAGAATATATATTTCAGCCCCACTTCTCCTCCAACGTACAATTCTGGTTATGCGACAATTTCAAAAGATCCCAAACCCTAAGGTAATTAATATATTTAAAAATTTATTCAAAAATCTAATCTGAAGATATATTTCAGCCACTGTTCTCCTCCAACATACAATTATGGCACTGCGCCAATTTCAAAAGACCTCAAACCGTAAGTTAATTTAATATATTTATAAAGTTTGTTGAAAACTCTAATCTCAATATATATTTCAGTCCCTGTTCACCTCCATCGTACACTTCTGGCTCTGCGACAATTTCAAAATAGCTCAAACCGTAAGGTAATTAATATATTTATAAAGTTTGTTGAAAAATCTAATCTGAATATATATTGTAGCCTTTGTTTTCCTCCAACGTACAATTCTGGCCCTGCGACAATTTCAAAATACTTCAATCCGTAAGGTAATTAATATATTTAAAAAGTTTGTTGAAAAATCTAATTTGAATATATATGTCAGCCCCTGTTCTCCTCCAACGTACAATTCTGGCTCTGCGACAACTTCAAAATACTTCAAACCCTAAGGTAATTAATATATTTATAAAGTTTGTTGATAAATCTAATCTTAATATATATTTCAGCCACTGTTCTCCTCCAACGTACAAATCTGGCATTGCGGTAACTTCAAAATACTTGAAACCGTAAGGTAATTAATATATTTATTAAGTTTGTTGAATAATCTAATCTGAATATATATTGTAGACCCTGTTTTCCTCCAACGTACAATTCTGGCACTGCGACAATTTCAAAATACTTCAATCTGTAAGGTAATTAATATATTTAAAAAGTTTGTTGAAAAATCTAATTTGAATATATATGTCAGCCCCTGTTCTCCTCCAACGTACACTTCTGGCTCTGCGACAATTTCAAAATACCTCAAACCATAAGGTAATTAATATATTTAACAAGTTTGTTGAAAAATCTAATCTCAATATATATTTCAGTCCCTGTTCTCCTCCGTCGAACACTTCTGGCTCTGCGACAATTTCAAAAGACCTCAAATCGTAAGGTACGTTTGTTGAAAAATCAAATCTGAACATATATTCTAGCCCCTCTTCTCCTCCAACGTACAATTCTGGCACTGCGACAATTTCAAAAGACCTCAAACCGTAAGTTAATTTAATATATTTATAAAGTTTGTGGAAAATTCTAATCTGAATATATATTTTAACCCCTGTTCTCCTCCAACGTACAATTCTGGCACTGCGACAATTTCAAAAGACATCAAACCCTAAGGTAATTAATATATTTAAAATGTTTGTTGAAAAATCTAATCTGAATATATATTTCAGTCCTTGTTCTCCTCCAACGTACAATTCTGGCACTGCGACAACTTCAAAATACCTCAAACCGTAAGGTAATTAATATATTTAAAAAGTTTGTTGAAAAATCTAATCTGAATATATATTTTACCCCCTGTTCTCCTCCAACGTACAATTCTGGCACTGCGACAGTTTCAAAAGACCTCAAACCGTAAGGTAATTAATATATTTATATAGTTTGTTGAAAAATCTAATCTGAATATATATTGTAGCCCCTGTTCTTCTTCAACGTACAATTCTAGCACTGCGACAACTTCAAAAGACATCAAACTGTAAGTTAACTTGGATATTTAAGAAGTTTGTTAAAAACTCCAATCTATATATATATTTCAGCCCCTGTTCGCCTCCAACGTACAATTCTGGCTCTGCGACAACTTAAAATACCTCAAACTGTAAGGTAATTAATATATTTATAAAGTTTGTTGAAAAATCTAATCTGAATATATATTGTAGCCCCTGTTCTTCTTCAACGTACAATTCTAGCACTGCGACAACTTCAAAGGACATCAGTCTGTAAGATAACTAGGATATTTAAGAAGTTTGTTGAAAACTCTAATCTAAATATATATTTCAGCCCCTGTTCGCCTCCAACGTACAATTCTGGCTCTGCGACAACTTAAAATACCTCAAACTGTAAGGTAATTAATATATTTATAAAGTTTGTTGAAAAATCTATTCTGAATATATATTATGGCCCCTGTTTTCCTACAACGTACAAAATCTAATCATAATATATATTTCAGCCACTGTTCTCCTCCAACGTACAAATCTGGCATTGCGACAACTTCATAATACCTCAAACCGTAAGGTAATTAATATATTTATAAAGTTGGTTGAAAACTCTAATCTGAGTATATATATCAGGCCCTTTTCTCCTCCAACATGCAATACAGGCGGTTTGCTGCGACAACTTCAAATTACTTCAAACCGTAAGGTAATTAATATATTTAAAAAGTTTGTTGAAAAATCTATTCTTAATATATATTTCAGCCTTTGTTCTCCTACAACGTGCAATTCTGGGACTGCGACTACATCCAAAGACATCAAACCGTAAGGTAATTAATATTTTTATAAAGTTTGTTGAAAAATCTATTTAGAATATATATTTCAGCCCCACTTCTCCTCCAACGTACAATTCTGGTACTGCGACAACTTCAAAAGACCTCAAACCGTAAGATAATTAAAATATTTAAAAATTTATTCAACAATCTAATCTGAAGATATATTTCAGCCACTGTTCTCCTCTAACATACAATTATGGCACTGCGACAAATTCAAAAGACCTCAAATCGTAAGGTAAGTTTGTTGAAAAATCAAATCTGAATATATATTTTAGCCCCTCTTCTCCTCCAACGTACAATTCTGGCACTGCGACAATTTCAAAATACCTCAAACCGTAAGGTAATTAATATATTTATCAAGTTTGTGGAAAAATCTAATCTGAATACATATTGTAGCCCCCGTTTTCCTCCAATGTACAATTCTAGCACTGCGACAACTTCAAATGACATCAATCTGTAAGATACCTAGTATATTTAAGAAGTTTGTTGAAAACACTAATCTCAATATATATTTCAGTCCCTGTTCACCTCCATCGCACACTTCTGGCTCTGCGACAATTTCAAAATACCTCAAACCGTAAGGTAATTAATATATTTAAAAAGTTTGTTGAAAAATATAATCTCAAAATATATTTCAGCCCCTGTTCTTCTTCAACGTACAATTCTAGCACTGCGACAACATCCAAAGACATCAAACCCTAAGGTAATTAATATATTTAAAATGTTTGTTGAAAAATCTAATCTGAATATATATTTCAGTCCCTGTTCTCCTCCAACGTACAATTCTGGCACTGCGACACCTTCAAAATACCTCAAACCGTAAGGTAATTAATATATTTAAAAAGTTTGATGAAAAATCTAATCTGAATATATATTTTAGCCCCTGTTCTCCTCCAACGTACAATTCTGGCACTGCGACAATTTCAAAATACCTCAAACCGTAAGGTAATTAACATACTTATAAAGTTTGTTGAAAAATCTAATCTGAATACATATTGTAGCCCCCGTTTTCCTCCAATGTACAATTCTAGCACTGCGACAACTTCAAAAGACATCAAACCGTAAGGTAATTAATATATTTATAAAATTTGTTGAAAAATCTAATCTGAATATATATTGTAGCCCCTGTTCTTCTTCAACGTACAATTCTAGCACTACGACAACTTCAAAAGACATCAAACTGTAAGATAACTAGGAAATTTAAGAAGTTTGTTAAAAAATCTAATCTAAATATATATTTTAGCCCCTGTTCGCCCCCAACGTACAATTCTGGCTATGCGACAACTTAAAATACCTCAAACTGTAAGGTAATTAATATATTTATAAAGTTTGTTGAAAAATCTATTCTGAATATATATATTTTAGCCCCTGTTCTCCTCCAACGTACAATTCTGGCACTGCGACAATTTCAAAGGACCTCAAACCGTAAGGTAATTAATATATTTATAAAGTATTTTGAAAAATCTAATCTGAATATATATTGTAGCCCCTGTTCTTCTTCAACGTACAATTCTAGCACTGCGACAACTTCAAAAGACATCAAACTGTAAGTTAACTTGAATATTTAAGAAGTTTGTTAAAAACTCCAATCTATATATATATATTTCAGCCCCTGTTCGCCTCCAACGTACAATTCTGGCTCTGCGACAACTTAAAATACCTCAAACTGTAAGGTAATTAATATATTTATAAAGTTTGTTGAAAAATCTAATCTGAATATATATTATAGCCCCTGTTTTCCTCCAACGTACAATTCTGACGCTGCGACAATATCAAAATACCTCAAACCGTAAGGTAATTAATATATTTAAAAAGTTTGTTGAAAAATCTAATCTGTATATATATTTCAGCCCCTCTTCTCCTCCAACGTATTATTCTGGCAGTGCGACAATTTCGAAAGACCTCAAACCATAAGGTAATTAATATATTTGAAAAGGTTGTTGAAAAATCTAATCTGAATATATATTTTAGCCCCTGTTCTCCTCCAACGTACATTTCTAGCACTGCCACAAATTCAAAGGACCTCGAACAGTAAGGTAATTATCATATTTAAAAAGTGTTATGGAAATTCTTATCTGAATATATATTTTAGACCAGTTCTTCTCCAATATAGAATTCAGGCAGTGCGACAACTTCAACAAATATCCAACGTGAGGTAATAAATGTATTTAAAGAGTTTGTTGAAAAATCTATTCTTAATACATGTTTCAGCCTCTGTTCTCCTACAACGTGCAATTCTGGGACTGCGACTACATCCAAAGACATCAAACCGTAAGGTAATTAATATTTTTATAAAGTTTGTTGAAAAATCTAATCTGAATATATATTGTAGCCCCTGTTCTCCTCCAAGGTTCAATTCCGGCACTGCGACAACTTCAAAATACCTAAAACCATAAGGTAATTAATATATTTATAAAGTTTGTTGAAAAATCTAATATGAATATATATTGTTGCCCTTGTTTTCCTCCAACGTACAATTCTGGCCCTGCGACAATTTCAAAATACTTCAATCCGTAAGGTAATTAAGATATTTAAAAAGTTTGTTGAAAAATCTAATTTGAATATATATTTCAGCCCCTGTTCTCCTCCAACGTACAATTCTGGCTCTGCGACAACTTCAAAATACTTCAAACCGTAAGGTAATTAATATATATATAAAGTTTGTTGAAAAATCTAATCTTAATATATATTTCAGCCACGGTTCTCCTCCAACGTACAAATCTGGCATTGCGACAACTTCATAATACCTCAAACCGTAAGGTAATTAATATATTTATAAAGTTGGTTGAAAACTCTAATCTGAGTATATATATCAGGCACTTTTCTCCTCCAACATGCAATTCAGGCACTGCGACAACTTCAAATTACTTCAAACCGTAAGGTAATTAATATATTTATTAAGTTTGTTGAAAAATCTAATCTGAAGATATATTGTAGCCCCTGTTTTCCTCCAACGTACAATTCTGGCCCTGCGACAATTTCAAAATAACTCAAACCGTAAGGTAATTAATATATTTAAAAAGTTTGTTGAAAAATCTATTTAGAATATATATTTCAGCCCCACTTCTCCTCCAACGTACAATTCTGGTACTGCGACAACTTCAAAAGACCTCAAACCGTAAGGTAATTAAAATATTTAAAAATTTATTCAACAATCTAATCTGAAGATATATTTCAGCCACTGTTCTCCTCTAACATACAATTATGGCACTGCGACAAATTCAAAAGACCTCAAATCGTAAGGTAAGTTTGTTGAAAAATCAAATCTGAATATATATTGTAGCCCTTGTTTTCCTCCAACGTACAATTCTGGCCCTGCGACAATTTCAAAATATTTTAATCCGTAAGGTAATTAATATATTTAAAAAGTTTGTTGAAAAATCTAATTTGAATATATATTTCAGCCCCACTTCTCCTCCAACGTACAATTCTGGTAATGCGACAACTTCAAAAACCTCAAACCCTAAGGTAATTAATATATTTAAAAATTTATTCAAAAATCTAATCTGAAGATATATTTCAGCCACTGTTCTCCTCCAACATACAATTATGGCACTGCGACAATTTCAAAAGACCACAAACCGTAAGTTAATTTAATATATTTATAAAGTTTGTTGAAAACACTCATCTGAATATATATTTAAGACCCTTTTCTCCTCCAACGTACAATTCTGGCACTGAGACAACTTCAAATGACATCAATCTGTAAGATACCTAGTATATTTAAGAAGTTTGTTGAAAACTCTAATCTCAATATATATTTCAGTCCCTGTTCACCTCCATCGTACACTTCTGGCTCTGCGACAATTTGAAAATACCTCAAACCGTAAGGTAATTAATATATTTAAAAAATTTGTTGAAAAATATTATCTCAATATATATTTCAGCCCCTGTTCTCCTCCAACGTACAATTCTGGCACTGCAACAACTTCAAAATACCTCAAACCGTAAGGTAATTAATATATTTATAAAGTTTGTTGAAAAATTTAATCTGAATATATATTGTAGCCCCCGTTTTCCTCCAACGTACAATTCTGGTACTGCGACAATTTCAAAAGACCTCAAACCGTAAGGTAATTAATATATTTATAAAGTTTGTTGAAAAATCTAATCTGAATATATATTGTAGCCCCTGTTCTTCTTCAACGTACAATTCTAGCACTGCGACAACTTCAAAAGACATCAATCTGTAAGATAACTAGGTTATTTAAGAAGTTTGTTGAAAACTCTAATCTAAATATATATTTCAGCCCCTGTTCGCCTCCAACGTACAATTCTGGCTCTGCGACAACTTCAAAATACCTCAAACTCTAAGGTAATTAATATATTTATAAAGTTTGTTGAAAAATGTAATCTGAATATATATTGTAGCCCCTGTTCTCCTTCAACGTGCAATTCTGGTACTGCGACAACATCCAAAGACATCAAACCGTAAGGTAATTAATATATTTAAAATGTTTGTTGAAAAATCTAATCTGAATATATGTTTCAGTCCCTGTTCTCCTCCAACTGACAATTCTGGCACTGCGACAATTTCAAAAGACCTCAAACCGTAAGGTAATTTATTATATTTATAAAGTTTGTTGAAAAATCTAATCTGAATATATATTGTTTCCCCTGTTTTCCTGCAACGTTCAATTTTGGCACTGCGACAACTTCAAAAATACCTCAAACCGTAAGGTAATTAATATATTCATAAAGTTTGTTGAAAAATCTAATCTGAATATATATTGTAGCCCCTGTTTTCCTCCAACGTACAATTCTGGCCCTGCGACAATTTCAAAATACTTCAATCCGTAAGGTAATTAATATATTTAAAAAGTTTGTTGAAAAATCTAATTTGAATATATATTTCAGCCCCTGTTCTCCTCCAACGTACAATTCTGGCTCTGCGACAACTTCAAAATACTTCAAACCGTAAGGTAATTAATATATTTATAAAGTTTGTCGAAAAATCTAATCTGAATATATATTTCAGCCCCTTTTCTCCTCCAACATGCAATTCAGGCACTGCGACAACTTCAAAATACCTCAAACCGTAAGGTAATTAATATATTTATTAAGTTTGTTGAAAAATCTAATCTGAATATATATTGTAGACCCTGTTTTCCTCCAACGTAAAATTCTGGCCCTGCGCCAATTTCAAAATACCTCAAACCGTAAGGTAATTAATATATTTAAAAAGTTTGTTGAAAAATCTATTTAGAATATATATTTCAGCCCCACTTCTCCTCCCAGGTACAATTCTAGTACTGCGACAACTTCAAAAGACCTCAAACCGTAAGGTAATTAATATATTTAAAAATTTATTCAACAATCTAATCTGAAGATATATTTCAGCCACTGTTCTCCTCCAACATACAATTATGGCACTGCGACAAATTCAAAAGACCTCAAATCGTAAGGAAAGTTTGTTGAAAAATCAAATCTGAACATATATTCTAGCCCCTCTTCTCCTCCAACGTACAATTCTGGCACTGCGACAATTTCAAAAGACCTCAAACCGTAAGTTAATTTAATATATTTATAAAGTTTGTTGAAAAATCTAATCTCAATATATATTTCAGCCCCTCTTCTCCTCCAACGTACAATTCTGGCACTGCGACAACTTCAAAAGACCTCAAACCGTAAGGTAATTAATATATTTAAAAATTTATTCAAAAATCTACTCTGAATATATATTTCAGCCACTGTTCGCCTCCAACATACAATTATGGCACTGCGACAAATTCAAAAGACCTCAAATCGTAAGGTAATTAATATATTTAAAAAGTTTGTTGAAAAATATAATCTCAATATATATTTCAGCCCCTGTTCTCCTCCAACGTACAATTCTGGCACTGCGACAATTTCAAAATACTTCAATCCATAAGGTAATTAAGATATTTATCAAGTTTGTTGAAAAATCTAATCTCAATATATATTTCAGTCCCTGTTCTCCTCCAACGTACAATTCTGGCACTGCGACAGTTTCAAAATAACTCAACCCGTAAGGTAATTAATATATTTATCAAGTTTGTTGAAAAATCTAATCTCAATATATATTTCAGTCCCTGTTCTCCTCCGTCGTACACTTCTGGCTCTGCGACAATTTCAAAATGCCTCAAACCGTAAGGTAATTAATATATCTAAAAATTTTGTTGAAAAATCTAATTAGAATATATATTTCAGCCCCACTTCTCCTCCAACGTACAATTCTGGTAATGCGACAACTTCAAAGACCTCAAACCCTAAGGTAATTAATATATTTAAAAATTTATTCAAAAATCTAATCTGAAGATATATTTCAGCCACTGTTCTCCTCCAACATACAATTATGGCACTGCGACAATTTCAAAAGACCACAAACCGTAAGTTAATTTAATATATTTATAAAGTTTGTTGAAAACACTCATCTGAATATATATTTAAGACCCTTTTCTCCTCCAACGTACAATTCTGGCACTGAGACAACTTCAAATGACATCAATCTGTAAGATACCTATTATATTTAAGAAGTTTGTTGAAAACGCTAATCTCAATATATATTTCAGTCCCTGTTCACCTCCATCGTACACTTCTGGCTCTGCGACAATTTGAAAATACCTCAAACCGTAAGGTAATTTATATATTTAAAAAATTTGTTGAAAAATATAATCTCAATATTTATTTCAGCACCTGTTCTCCTCCAACGTACAATTCTGGCACTGCAACAACTTCAAAATACCTCAAACCGTAAGGTAATTAATATATTTATAAAGTTTGTTGAAAAATTTAATCTGAATATATATTGTAGCCCCCGTTTTCCTCCAACGTACAATTCTGGTACTGCGACAATTTCAAAATTCCTCAAACCGTAAGGTAATTAATTAATTTGAAAAGTTTGTTGAAAAATCTAATCTGAATATATATTTTAGAACCTGTTCTCCTCCAACTTACAATTCTGGCACTGCGACAATTTCAAAAGACCTCAAACCGTAAGGTAATTAATATATTTATAAAGTTTGTTGAAAAATCTAATCTGAATATATATTGTAGCCCCTGTTCTTCTTCAACGTACAATTCTAGCACTGCGACAACTTCAAAAGACATCAATCTGTAAGATAACTAGGATATTTAAGAAGTTTGTTGAAAACTCTAATCTCAATATATATTTCAGTCCCTGTTCACCTCCATCGTACACTTCTGGCTCTGCGACAATTTGAAAATACCTCAAACCGTAAGGTAATTTATATATTTAAAAAATTTGTTGAAAAATATAATCTCAATATATATTTCAGCCCCTGTTCTCCTCCAACGTACAATTCTGGCACTGCAACAACTTCAAAAGACCTCAAACCCTAAGGTAATGAATATATTTTAAAAGCTTGTTGAAAAATCTAATTTGTATATATATTTCAGCCCCTCTTCTCCTCCAACGTACAATTCAGGCACTGCAACAATTTCAAAAGACCTCAAACCGTAAGGTAAATTATTATATTTATAAAGTTTGTTGAAAAATCTAATCTGAATATATTGTTGTCCCTGTTCTCCTTCAACGTAAAAATTTGGCACTGCGACAATTTCAAAATACCTCAAACCGTAAGGTAATTTATTCTATTTATAAAGTTTGTTGAGAAATCTAATCTGAATATATATTGTTTCCCCTGTTTTCCTCCAACGTACAATTCTGACGCTGCGACAATATCAAAATACCTCAAACCGTAAGGTAATTAATATATTTAAAAAGTTTGTTGAAAAATCTAATTTGTATATATATTTCAGCCCCTCTTCTCCTCCAACGTATAATTCTGGCAGTGCGACAATTTCAAAAGACCTCAAACCATAAGGTAATTAATATATTTGAAAAGGTTGTTGAAAAATCTAATCTGAATATATATTTTAGCCCCTGTTCTCCTCCAACGTACATTTCTAGCACTGCCACAAATTCAAAGGACCTCGAACAGTAAGGTAATTATCATATTTAAAAAGTGTTACGGAAATTCTTATCTGAATATATATTTTAGACCAGTTCTGCTCCAATGTAGAATTCAGGCAGTGCGACACCTTCAACAAATATCCAACGTGAGGTAATAAATGTATTTAAAGAGTTTGTTGAAAAATCTATTCTTAATACATATTTCAGCTTTGTTCTCCTACAACGTGCAATTCTGGGACTGCGACTACATCCAAAGACATCAAACCGTAAGGTAATTAATATTTTTATAAAGTTTGTTGAAAAATCTAATCTGAATATATATTGTAGCCCCTGTTCTCCTCCAACGTTCAATTCCGGCACTGCGACAACTTCAAAATACCTCAAACCGTAAGGTAATTAATATATTTATAAAGTTTGTTGAAAAATCTAATATGAATATATATTGTAGCCCTTGTTTTCCTCCAACGTACAATTCTGGCCCTGCGACAATTTCAAAATACTTCAATCCGTAAGGTAATTAAGATATTTAAAAAGTTTGTTGAAAAATCTAATTTGAATATATATTTCAGCCCCTGTTCTCCTCCAACGTACAATACTGGCTCGGCGACAACTTCAAAATACTTCAAACCGTAAGGTAATTGATATATTTATAAAGTTTGTTGAAAAATCTAATCTTAATATATATTTCAGCCACTGTTCTCCTCCAACGTACAAATCTGGCATTGCGACAACTTCATAATACCTCAAACCGTAAGGTAATTAATATATTTATAAAGTTGGTTGAAAACTCTAATCTGAGTATATATATCAGGCCCTTTTCTCCTCCAACATGCAATACAGGCGGTTTGCTGCGACAACTTCAAATTACTTCAAACCGTAAGGTAATTAATATATTTAAAAAGTTTGTTGAAAAATCTATTCTTAATATATATTTCAGCCTTTGTTCTCCTACAACGTGCAATTCTGGGACTGCGACTACATCCAAAGACATCAAACCGTAAGGTAATTAATATTTTTATAAAGTTTGTTGAAAAATCTATTTAGAATATATATTTCAGCCCCACTTCTCCTCCAACGTACAATTCTGGTACTGCGACAACTTCAAAAGACCTCAAACCGTAAGATAATTAAAATATTTAAAAATTTATTCAACAATCTAATCTGAAGATATATTTCAGCCACTGTTCTCCTCTAACATACAATTATGGCACTGCGACAAATTCAAAAGACCTCAAATCGTAAGGTAAGTTTGTTGAAAAATCAAATCTGAATATATATTTTAGCCCCTCTTCTCCTCCAACGTACAATTCTGGCACTGCGACAATTTCAAAATACCTCAAACCGTAAGGTAATTAATATATTTATCAAGTTTGTGGAAAAATCTAATCTCAATATATATTTCAGTCACTGTTCTCCTCCGTGGTACACTTCTGGCTCTGCGACAATTTCAAAATTCCTCAAACCATAAGGTAATTAATATATCTAAAAATTTTGTTGAAAAATCTATTTAGAATATATATTTCAGCCCCACTTCTCCTCCAACGTATAATTCTGGTAATGCGACAACTTCAAAAGACCTCAAACCCTAAGGTAATTAATATATTTAAAAATTTATCCAAAAATCTAATCTGAAGATATATTTCAGCCACTGCTCTCCTCCAACATACAATTATGGCACTGCGACAATTTCAAAAGACCACAAACCGTAAGTTAATTTAATATATTTATAAAGTTTGTTGAAAACTCTAATCTGAATATATATTTAAGACCCTTTTCTCCTCCAACGTACAATTCTGGCACTGCAACAACTTCAAAATACCTCAAACCGTAGGGTAATTAATATATTTATAAAGTTTGTTAAAAAATCTAATCTGAATATATATTGTAGCCCCTGTTCTTCTTCAACGTACAATTCTAGCACTGCGACAACTTCAAATGACATCAATCTGTAAGATACCTAGTATATTTAAGAAGTTTGTTGAAAACACTAATCTCAATATATATTTCAGTCCCTGTTCACCTCCATCGCACACTTCTGGCTCTGCGACAATTTCAAAATACCTCAAACCGTAAGGTAATTAATATATTTAAAAAGTTTGTTGAAAAATATAATCTCAAAATATATTTCAGCCCCTGTTCTTCTTCAACGTACAATTCTAGCACTGCGACAACATCCAAAGACATCAAACCCTAAGGTAATTAATATATTTAAAATGTTTGTTGAAAAATCTAATCTGAATATATATTTCAGTCCCTGTTCTCCTCCAACGTACAATTCTGGCACTGCGACACCTTCAAAATACCTCAAACCGTAAGGTAATTAATATATTTAAAAAGTTTGTTGAAAAATCTAATCTGAATATATATTTTAGCCCCTGTTCTCCTCCAACGTACTATTCTGGCACTGCGACAATTTCAAAATACCTCAAACCGTAAGGTAATTAACATACTTATAAAGTTTGTTGAAAAATCTAATCTGAATACATATTGTAGCCCCCGTTTTCCTCCAATGTACAATTCTAGCACTGCGACAACTTCAAAAGACATCAAACCGTAAGGTAATTAATATATTTATAAAATTTGTTGAAAAATCTAATCTGAATATATATTGTAGCCCCTGTTCTTCTTCAACGTACAATTCTAGCACTACGACAACTTCAAAAGACATCAAACTGTAAGATAACTAGGAAATTTAAGAAGTTTGTTAAAAAATCTAATCTAAATATATATTTTAGCCCCTGTTCGCCCCCAACGTACAATTCTGGCTATGCGACAACTTAAAATACCTCAAACTGTAAGGTAATTAATATATTTATAAAGTTTGTTGAAAAATCTATTCTGAATATATATATTTTAGCCCCTGTTCTCCTCCAACGTACAATTCTGGCACTGCGACAATTTCAAAGGACCTCAAACCGTAAGGTAATTAATATATTTATAAAGTTTGTTGAAAAATCTAATCTGAATATATATTGTAGCCCCTGTTCTTCTTCAACGTACAATTCTAGCACTGCGACAACTTCAAAAGACATCAAACTGTAAGTTAACTTGGATATTTAAGAAGTTTGTTAAAAACTCCAATCTATATATATATATTTCAGCCCCTGTTCGCCTCCAACGTACAATTCTGGCTCTGCGACAAATTAAAATACCTCAAACTGTAAGGTAATTAATATATTTATAAAGTTTGTTGAAAAATCTAATCTGAATATATATTATAGCCCCTGTTTTCCTCCAACGTACAATTCTGACGCTGCGACAATATCAAAATACCTCAAACCGTAAGGTAATTTATTATATTTATAAAGTTTGTTGAAAAATCTAATCTGTATATATATTTCAGCCCCTCTTCTCCTCCAACGTATTATTCTGGCAGTGCGACAATTTCGAAAGACCTCAAACCATAAGGTAATTAATATATTTGAAAAGGTTGTTGAAAAATCTAATCTGAATATATATTTTAGCCCCTGTTCTCCTCCAACGTACATTTCTAGCACTGCCACAAATTCAAAGGACCTCGAACAGTAAGGTAATTATCATATTTAAAAAGTGTTATGGAAATTCTTATCTGAATATATATTTTAGACCAGTTCTTCTCCAATATAGAATTCAGGCAGTGCGACAACTTCAACAAATATCCAACGTGAGGTAATAAATGTATTTAAAGAGTTTGTTGAAAAATCTATTCTTAATACATGTTTCAGCCTCTGTTCTCCTACAACGTGCAATTCTGGGACTGCGACTACATCCAAAGACATCAAACCGTAAGGTAATTAATATTTTTATAAAGTTTGTTGAAAAATCTAATCTGAATATATATTGTAGCCCCTGTTCTCCTCCAAGGTTCAATTCCGGCACTGCGACAACTTCAAAATACCTAAAACCGTAAGGTAATTAATATATTTATAAAGTTTGTTGAAAAATCTAATATGAATATATATTGTTGCCCTTGTTTTCCTCCAACGTACAATTCTGGCCCTGCGACAATTTCAAAATACTTCAATCCGTAAGGTAATTAAGATATTTAAAAAGTTTGTTGAAAAATCTAATTTGAATATATATTTCAGCCCCTGTTCTCCTCCAACGTACAATTCTGGCTCTGCGACAACTTCAAAATACTTCAAACCGTAAGGTAATTAATATATATATAAAGTTTGTTGAAAAATCTAATCTTAATATATATTTCAGCCACGGTTCTCCTCCAACGTACAAATCTGGCATTGCGACAACTTCATAATACCTCAAACCGTAAGGTAATTAATATATTTATAAAGTTGGTTGAAAACTCTAATCTGAGTATATATATCAGGCACTTTTCTCCTCCAACATGCAATTCAGGCACTGCGACAACTTCAAATTACTTCAAACCGTAAGGTAATTAATATATTTATTAAGTTTGTTGAAAAATCTAATCTGAATATATATTGTAGCCCCTGTTTTCCTCCAACGTACAATTCTGGCCCTGCGACAATTTCAAAATAACTCAAACCGTAAGGTAATTAATATATTTAAAAAGTTTGTTGAAAAATCTATTTAGAATATATATTTCAGCCCCACTTCTCCTCCAACGTACAATTCTGGTACTGCGACAACTTCAAAAGACCTCAAACCGTAAGGTAATTAAAATATTTAAAAATTTATTCAACAATCTAATCTGAAGATATATTTCAGCCACTGTTCTCCTCTAACATACAATTATGGCACTGCGACAAATTCAAAAGACCTCAAATCGTAAGGTAAGTTTGTTGAAAAATCAAATCTGAATATATATTGTAGCCCTTGTTTTCCTCCAACGTACAATTCTGGCCCTGCGACAATTTCAAAATATTTTAATCCGTAAGGTAATTAATATATTTAAAAAGTTTGTTGAAAAATCTAATTTGAATATATATTTCAGCCCCACTTCTCCTCCAACGTACAATTCTGGTAATGCGACAACTTCAAAGACCTCAAACCCTAAGGTAATTAATATATTTAAAAATTTATTCAAAAATCTAATCTGAAGATATATTTCAGCCACTGTTCTCCTCCAACATACAATTATGGCACTGCGACAATTTCAAAAGACCACAAACCGTAAGTTAATTTAATATATTTATAAAGTTTGTTGAAAACACTCATCTGAATATATATTTAAGACCCTTTTCTCCTCCAACGTACAATTCTGGCACTGAGACAACTTCAAATGACATCAATCTGTAAGATACCTAGTATATTTAAGAAGTTTGTTGAAAACTCTAATCTCAATATATATTTCAGTCCCTGTTCACCTCCATCGTACACTTCTGGCTCTGCGACAATTTGAAAATACCTCAAACCGTAAGGTAATTAATATATTTAAAAAATTTGTTGAAAAATATAATCTCAATATATATTTCAGCCCCTGTTCTCCTCCAACGTACAATTCTGGCACTGCAACAACTTCAAAATACCTCAAACCGTAAGGTAATTAATATATTTATAAAGTTTGTTGAAAAATTTAATCTGAATATATATTGTAGCCCCCGTTTTCCTCCAACGTACAATTCTGGTACTGCGACAATTTCAAAATACCTCAAACCGTAAGGTAATTAATTAATTTAAAAAGTTTGTTGAAAAATCTAATCTGAATATATATTTTAGAACCTGTTCTCCTCCAACTGACAATTCTGGCACTGCGACAATTTCAAAAGACCTCAAACCGTAAGGTTATTAATATATTTATAAAGTTTGTTGAAAAATCTAATCTGAATATATATTGTAGCCCCTGTTCTTCTTCAACGTACAATTCTAGCACTGCGACAACTTCAAAAGACATCAATCTGTAAGATAACTAGGATATTTAAGAAGTTTGTTGAAAACTCTAATCTAAATATATATTTCAGCCCCTGTTCGCCTCCAACGTACAATTCTGGCTCTGCGACAACTTCAAAATACCTCAAACTCTAAGGTAATTAATATATTTATAAAGTTTGTTGAAAAATGTAATCTGAATATATATTGTAGCCCCTGTTCTCCTTCAACGTGCAATTCTGGTACTGCGACAACATCCAAAGACATCAAACCGTAAGGTAATTAATATATTTAAAATGTTTGTTGAAAAATCTAATCTGAATATATGTTTCAGTCCCTGTTCTCCTCCAACTGACAATTCTGGCACTGCGACAATTTCAAAAGACCTCAAACCGTAAGGTAATTTATTATATTTATAAAGTTTGTTGAAAAATCTAATCTGAATATATATTGTTTCCCCTGTTTTCCTGCAACGTTCAATTTTGGCACTGCGACAACTTCAAAAATACCTCAAACCGTAAGGTAATTAATATATTCATAAAGTTTGTTGAAAAATCTAATCTGAATATATATTGTAGCCCCTGTTTTCCTCCAACGTACAATTCTGGCCCTGCGACAATTTCAAAATACTTCAATCCGTAAGGTAATTAATATATTTAAAAAGTTTGTTGAAAAATCTAATTTGAATATATATTTCAGCCCCTGTTCTCCTCCAACGTACAATTCTGGCTCTGCGACAACTTCAAAATACTTCAAACCGTAAGGTAATTAATATATTTATAAAGTTTGTCGAAAAATCTAATCTGAATATATATTTCAGCCCCTTTTCTCCTCCAACATGCAATTCAGGCACTGCGACAACTTCAAAATACCTCAAACCGTAAGGTAATTAATATATTTATTAAGTTTGTTGAAAAATCTAATCTGAATATATATTGTAGACCCTGTTTTCCTCCAACGTAAAATTCTGGCCCTGCGCCAATTTCAAAATACCTCAAACCGTAAGGTAATTAATATATTTAAAAAGTTTGTTGAAAAATCTATTTAGAATATATATTTCAGCCCCACTTCTCCTCCCAGGTACAATTCTAGTACTGCGACAACTTCAAAAGACCTCAAACCGTAAGGTAATTAATATATTTAAAAGTTTATTCAACAATCTAATCTGAAGATATATTTCAGCCACTGTTCTCCTCCAACATACAATTATGGCACTGCGACAAATTCAAAAGACCTCAAATCGTAAGGAAAGTTTGTTGAAAAATCAAATCTGAACATATATTCTAGCCCCTCTTCTCCTCCAACGTACAATTCTGGCACTGCGACAATTTCAAAAGACCTCAAACCGTAAGTTAATTTAATATATTTATAAAGTTTGTTGAAAAATCTAATCTCAATATATATTTCAGCCCCTCTTCTCCTCCAACGTACAATTCTGGCACTGCGACAACTTCAAAAGACCTCAAACCGTAAGGTAATTAATATATTTAAAAATTTATTCAAAAATCTACTCTGAATATATATTTCAGCCACTCTTCGCCTCCAACATACAATTATGGCACTGCGACAAATTCAAAAGACCTCAAATCGTAAGGTAATTAATATATTTAAAAAGTTTGTTGAAAAATATAATCTCAATATATATTTCAGCCCCTGTTCTCCTCCAACGTACAATTCTGGCACTGCGACAATTTCAAAATACTTCAATCCATAAGGTAATTAAGATATTTAAAAAGTTTGTTGAAAAATCTAATTTGTATATATATTTCAGCCCCTCTTCTCCTGCAACGTATAATTCTGGCAGTGCGACAATTTCAAAAGACCTCAAACCATAAGGTAATTAATATATTTGAAAAGGTTGTTGAAAAATCTAATCTGAATATATATTTTAGCCCCTGTTCTCCTCCAACGTACATTTCTAGCACTGCCACAAATTCAAAGGACCTCGAACAGTAAGGTAATTATCATATTTAAAAAGTGTTATGGAAATTTCTGCTCCAATGTTGAATTCAGGCAGTGCGACACCTTCAACAAATATCCAACGTGAGGTAATAAATGTATTTAAAGAGTTTGTTGAAAAATCTATTCTTAATATATATTTCAGCCTTTGTTCTCCTACAACGTGCAATTCTGGGACTGCGACTACATCCAAAGACATCAAACCGTAAGGTAATTAATATTTTTATAAAGTTTGTTGAAAAATCTAATCTGAATATATATTGTAGCCCCTGTTCTCCTCCAACGTTCAATTCCGGCACTGCGACAACTTCAAAATACCTCAAACCGTAAGGTAATTAATATATTTATAAAGTTTGTTGAAAAATCTAATCTTAATATATATTTCAGCCACGGTTCTCCTCCAACGTACAAATCTGGCATTGCGACAACTTCATAATACCTCAAACCGTAAGGTAATTAATATATTTATAAAGTTGGTTGAAAACTCTAATCTGAGTATATATATCAGGCCCTTTTCTCCTCCAACATGCAATTCAGGCACTGCGACAACTTCAAATTACTTCAAACCGTAAGGTAATTAATATATTTATTAAGTTTGTTGAAAAATCTAATCTGAATATATATTGTAGCCCCTGTTTCCCTCCAACGTACAATTCTGGCCCTGCGACAATTTCAAAATAACTCAAACCGTAAGGTAATTAATATATTTAAAAAGTTTGTAGAAAAATCCATTTAGAATATATATTTCAGCCCCACTTCTCCTCCAACGTACAATTCTGGTACTGCGACAACTTGAAAAGACCTCAAACCGTAAGATAATTAAAATATTTAAAAATTTATTCAACAATCTAATCTGAAGATATATTTCAGCCACTGTTCTCCTCTAACATACAATTATGGCACTGCGACAAATTCAAAAGACCTCAAACCGTAAGTTAATTTAATATATTTATAAAGTTTGTTGAAAACTCTAATCTGAATATATATTTAAGACCCTTTTCTCCTCCAACGTACAATTTTGGCACTGCAACAACTTCAAAATACCTCAAACCGTAAGGTAATTAATATATTTATAAAGTTTGTTAAAAAATCTAATCTGAATATATATTTTAGCCCCTGTTCTCCTCCAACGTACAATTCTAGCACTGCGACAATTTCAAAATACCTCAAACCGTAAGGTAATTAATATACTTATAAAGTTTGTTGAAAAATCTAATCTGATTATATATAATAGCCCCTGTTCTTCTTCAACGTACAATTCTAGCACTGCGACAACTTCAAAAGACATCAAACTCTAAGTTAACTTGGATATTTAAGAAATTTGTTAAAAACTCTAATCTATATATATATTTCAGCCCCTGTTCGCCTCCAACGTACAATTCTGGCTATGCGACAACTTAAAATACCTCAAACTGTAAGGAATTAATATATTTACAAAGTTTGTTGAAAAATCTAATCTGAATATATATTGTAGCCCCCGTTTTCCTCCAATGTACAATTCTAGCACTGCGACAACTTCAAAAGACATCAAACTGTAAGATAACTAGGATATTTAAGAAGTTTGTTAAAAAATCTAATCTAAATATATATTTCAGCCCCTGGTCGCCACCAACGCACAATTCTGGCTCTGCGACAACTTAAAATACCTCAAACTGTAAGGTAATTAATATATTTATAAAGTTTGTTGAAAAATCTAATCTGAATATATATTTTAGCCCCTGTTCTCCTCCAACATACAATTCTGGCACTGCGACAATTTCAAAAGACATCAAACCCTAAGGTAATTAATATATTTATAAAGTTTGTTGAAAAATCTAATCTGAGTATATATAGTAGCCCCTGTTCTTCTTCAACGTACAATTATAGCACTGCGACAACTTCAAAGGACATCAGTCTGTAAGATAACTAGGATATTTAAGAAGTTTGTTGAAAACTCTAATCTAAATATATATTTCAGCCCCTGTTCGCCTCCAACGTACAAATCTGGCTCTGCGACAACTTAAAATACCTCAAACTGTAAGGTAATTAATATAATTATAAAGTTTGTTGAAAAATCTAATCTGAATATATATTATAGCCCCTGTTTTCCTACAACGTACAATTCTGGCCCTGCGACAATTTCAAAATACTTCAATCCGTAAGGTAATTAATATATTTAAAATGTTTGTTGAAAAATCTAATCTGAATATATATTTCAGTCCCTGTTCTCCTCCAACGTACAATTCTGGCACTGCGACAACTTCAAATTACCTCAAACCGTAAGGTAATTAAAATATTTAAAAATTTGTTGAAAAATCTAATCTGAATATATATTTTAGCCCCTGTTCTCCTCCAACGTACAATTTTGGCTCTGCAAGAATTTCAATAGACCTCAAACCGTAAGGTAAATTATTATATTTATAAAGTTTGTTGAAAAATCTAATCTGAATATATATTGTTTCCCCTGTTTTCCTCCAACGTACAATTCTGACGCTGCGACAATATCAAAATACCTCAAACCGTAAGGTAATTAATATATTTAAAAAGTTTGTTGAAAATTCTAATTTGTATATATATTTCAGCCCCTCTTCTCCTCCTACGTATTATTCTGGCAGTGCGACAATTTTGAAAGACCTCAAACCATAAGGTAATTAATATATTTGAAAAGGTTGTTGAAAAATCTAATCTGAATATATATTTTAGCCCCTGTTCTCCTCCAACGTACATTTCTAGCACTGCCACAAATTCAAAGGACCTCGAACAGTAAGGTAATTATCATATTTAAAAAGTGTTATGGAAATTCTTATCTGAATATATATTTTAGACCAGTTCTGCTCCAAAATAGAATTCAGGCAGTGCGACACCTTCAACAAATATCCAACGAGAGGTAATAAATGTATTTAAAGAGTTTGTTGAAAAATCTATTCTTAAAACATATTTCAGCCTCTGTTCTCCTACAACGTGCAATTCTGGGACTGCGACTACATCCAAAGACATCAAACCGTAAGGTAATTAATATATTTATAAAGTTTGTTGAAAACTCTAATCTGAGTATATATTTCAGACCCTTTTCTCCTCCAACATGCAATTCAGGCACTGCGACAACTTCAAATTACCTCAAACCGTAAGGTAATTAATATATTTATAAAGTTTGTTGAAAAATCTAATCTTAATATATATTTCAGCCCCACTTCTCCTCCAACATACAATTATGGCACTGCGTCAAATTCAAAAGACCTCAAATCGTAAGGTAAGTTTGTTGAAAAATCAAATCTGAATATATATTTTAGCCCCTCTTCTCCTCCAACGTACAATTCTGGCACTGCGACAGTTTCAAAATACCTCAACCCGTAAGGTAATTAATATATTTATCAAGTTTGTTGAAAAATCTAATCTCAATATATATTTCAGTCCCTGTTCTCCTCCGTCGTACACTTCTGGCTCTGCGACAATTTCAAAATACCTCAAACCGTAAGGTAATTAATATATCTAAAAATTTTGTTGAAAAATCTATTTAGAATATATATTTCAGCCCCACTTCTCCTCCAACGTACAATTCTGGTAATGCGACAACTTCAAAGACCTCAAACCCTATGGTAATTAATATATTTAAAAATTTATTCAAAAATCTAATCTGAAGATATATTTCAGCCACTGTTCTCCTCCAACATACAATTATGGCACTGCGACAATTTCAAAAGACCACAAACCGTAAGTTAATTTAATATATTTATAATGTTTGTTGAAAACACTCATCTGAATATATATTTAAGACCCTTTTCTCCTCCAACGTACAATTCTGGCACTGAGACAACTTCAAATGACATCAATCTGTAAGATACCTAGTATATTTAAGAAGTTTGTTGAAAACTCTAATCTCAATATATATTTCAGTCCCTGTTCACCTCCATCGTACACTTCTGGCTCTGCGACAATTTGAAAATACCTCAAACCGTAAGGTAATTAATATATTTAAAAAGTTTGTTGAAAAATATAATCTCAATATATATTTCAGCCCCTGTTCTCCTCCAACGTACAATTCTGGCACTGCACCAACTTCAAAATACCTCAAACCGTAAGGTAATTAATATATTTATAAAGTTTGTTGAAAAATTTAATCTGAATATATATTGTAGCCCCCGTTTTCCTCCAACGTACAATTCTGGTACTGCGACAATTTCAAAATACCTCAAACCGTAAGGTAATTAATTAATTTGAAAAGTTTGTTGAAAAATCTAATCTGAATATATATTTTAGAACCTGTTCTCCTCCAACTTACAATTCTGGCACTGCGACAATTTCAAAATACCTCAAACCGTAAGGTAATTAATATATTTATAAATTTTGTTGAAAAATTTAATCTGAATATATATTGTAGCCCCCGTTTTCCTCCAACGTACAATTCTGGTACTGCGACAATTTCAAAATACCTCAAACCGTAAGGTAATTAATTAATTTGAAAAGTTTGTTGAAAAATCTAATCTGAATATATATTTTAGAACCTGTTCTCCTCCAACTTACAATTCTGGCACTGCGACAATTTCAAAATACCTCAAACCGTAAGGTAATTAATTAATTTGAAAAGTTTGTTAAAAAATCTAATCTCAATATTTATTTCAGCCCCTGTTCGCCTCCAACGTACAATTCTGGCTCTGCGACAACTTCAAAATACATTAAATCGTAAGGTAATTTATTATATTTATAAAGTTTGTTGAAAAATCTAATCTGAATATATATTGTAGTCCCTGTTCTCCTTCAACGTACAATTCTGGCACTGCGACAATTTCAAAAGACCTCAAACCGTAAGGTAATTTATTATATTTATAAATTTTGTTGAAAAATCTAATCTGAATATATATTGTTTCCCCTGTTTTCCTGCAACGTTCAATTTTGGCACTGCGACAACTTCAAAAATACCTCAAACCGTAAGGTAATTAATATATTCATAAAGTTTGTTGAAAAATCTAATCTGAATATATATTGTAGCCCCTGTTTTCCTCCAACGTACAATTCTGGCCTTGCGACAATTTCAAAATACTTCAATCCGTAAGGTAATTAATATATTTAATAAGTTTGTTGAAAAATCTAATTGGAATATATATTTCAGCCCCTGTTCTCCTCCAACGTACAATTCTGGCTCTGCGACAACTTCAAGATACTTCAAACCGTAAGGTAATTAATATATTTATAAAGTTTGTCGAAAAATCTAATCTGAATATATATTTCAGCCCCTTTTCTCCTCCAACATGCAATTCAGGCACTGCGACAACCTCAAAATACCTCATACCGTAAGGTAATTAATATATTTATCAAGTTTGTTGAAAAATCTAATCTCAATATATATTTCAGCCACTGCTCTCCTCCAACATACGATTATGGCACTGCGACAATTTCAAAAGACCTCAAACCGTAAGTTAATTTAATATATTTATAAAGTTTGTTGAAAACTCTATTCTGAATATATATTTAAGACCCTTTTCTCCTCCAACGTACAATTCTGGCACTGCGACAACTTAAAATACCTCAAACTGTAAGGAATTAATATATTTACAAAGTTTGTTGAAAAATCTAATCTGATTATATATAATAGCCCCTGTTCTTCTTCAACGTACAATTCTAGCACTGCGACAACTTCAAAAGACATCAAACTCTAAGTTAACTTGGATATTTAAGAAATTTGTTAAAAACTCTAATCTATATATATATTTTAGCCCCTGTTCTCCTCCAACATACAATTCTGGCACTGCGACAATTTCAAAAGACATCAAACCCTAAGGTAATTAATATATTTAAAATGTTTGTTGAAAAATGTAATCTGAATATATATTTTAGCCCCTGTTCTCCTCCAACGTACAATTCTGGCACTGCGACAATTTCAAAGGACCTCAAACCGTAAGGTAATTAATATATTTATAAAGTTTGTTGAAAAATCTAATCTGAATATATATTGTAGCCCCTGTTCTTCTTCAACGTACAATTCTAGCACTGCGACAACTTCAAAAGACATCAAACTGTAAGTTAACTTGGATATTTAAGAAGTTTGTTAAAAAATCCAATCTATATATATATTTCAGCCCCTGTTCGCCTCCAACGTACAATTCTGGCTCTGCGACAACTTAAAATACCTCAAACTGTAAGGTAATTAATATATTTATAAAGTTTGTTGAAAAATCTAATCTGAGTATATATAGTAGCCCCTGTTCTTCTTCAACGTACAATTATAGCACTGCGACAACTTCAAAGGACATCAGTCTGTAAGATAACTAGGATATTTAAGAAGTTTGTTGAAAACTCTAATCTAAATATATATTTCAGCCCCTGTTCGCCTCCAACGTACAAATCTGGCTCTGCGACAACTTAAAATACCTCAAACTGTAAGGTAATTAATATATTTATAAAGTTTGTTGAAAAATCTAATCTGAATATATATTATAGCCCCTGTTTTCCTACAACGTACAATTCTGGCCCTGCGACAATTTCAAAATACTTCAATCCGTAAGGTAATTAATATATTTAAAATGTTTGTTGAAAAATCTAATCTGAATATATATTTCAGTCCCTGTTCTCCTCCAACGTACAATTCTGGCACTGCGACAACTTCAAATTACCTCAAACCGTAAGGTAATTAAAATATTTAAAAATTTGTTGAAAAATCTAATCTGAATATATATTTTAGCCCCTGTTCTCCTCCAACGTACAATTTTGGCACTGCAACAATTTCAATGGACCTCAAACCGTAAGGTAAATTATTATATTTATAAAGTTTGTTGAAAAATCTAATCTGAATATATATTGTTTCCCCTGTTTTCCTCCAACGTACAATTCTGACGCTGCGACAATATCAAAATACCTCAAACCGTAAGGTAATTAATATATTTAAAAAGTTTGTTGAAAATTCTAATTTGTATATATATTTCAGCCCCTCTTCTCCTCCAACGTATTATTCTGGCAGTGCGACAATTTCGAAAGACCTCAAACCATAAGGTAATTAATATATTTGAAAAGGTTGTTGAAAAATCTAATCTGAATATATATTTTAGCCCCTGTTCTCCTCCAACGTACATTTCTAGCACTGCCACAAATTCAAAGGACCTCGAACAGTAAGGTAATTATCATATTTAAAAAGTGTTATGGAAATTCTTATCTGAATATATATTTTAGACCAGTTCTGCTCCAAAATAGAATTCAGGCAGTGCGACACCTTCAACAAATATCCAACGTGAGGTAATAAATGTATTTAAAGAGTTTGTTGAAAAATCTATTCTTAAAACATATTTCAGCCTCTGTTCTCCTACAACGTGCAATTCTGGGACTGCGACTACATCCAAAGACATCAAACCGTAAGGTAATTAATATATTTATAAAGTTTGTTGAAAACTCTAATCTGAGTATATATTTCAGACCCTTTTCTCCTCCAACATGCAATTCAGGCACTGCGACAACTTCAAATTACCTCAAACCGTAAGGTAATTCATATATTTATAAAGTTTGTTGAAAAATCTAATCTTAATATATATTTCAGCCCCACTTCTCCTCCAACATACAATTATGGCACTGCGTCAAATTCAAAAGACCTCAAATCGTAAGGTAAGTTTGTTGAAAAATCAAATCTGAATATATATTTCAGCCCCTCTTCTCCTCCAACGTACAATTCTGGCACTGCGACAGTTTCAAAATACCTCAACCCGTAAGGCAATTAATATATTTATCAAGTTTGTTCAAAAATCTAATCTCAATATATATTTCAGTCCCTGTTCTCCTCCGTCGTACACTTCTGGCTCTGCGACAATTTCAAAATACCTCAAACCGTAAGGTAATTAATATATCTAAAAATTTTGTTGAAAAATCTATTTAGAATATACATTTCAGCCCCACTTCTCCTCCAACGTACAATTCTGGTAATGCGACAACTTCAAAGACCTCAAACCCTATGGTAATTAATATGTTTAAAAATTTATTCAAAAATCTAATCTGAAGATATATTTCAGCCACTGTTCTCCTCCAACATACAATTATATCACTGCGACAATTTCAAAAGACCACAAACCGTAAGTTAATTTAATATATTTATAATGTTTGTTGAAAACACTCATCTGAATATATACTTAAGACCCTTTTCTCCTCCAACGTACAATTCTGGCACTGAGACAACTTCAAATGACATCAATCTGTAAGATACCTAGTATATTTAAGAAGTTTGTTGAAAACTCTAATCTCAATATATATTTCAGTCCCTGTTCACCTCCATCGTACACTTCTGGCTCTGCGACAATTTGAAAATACCTCAAACCGTAAGGTAATTAATATATTTAAAAAGTTTGTTGAAAAATATAATCTCAATATATATTTCAGCCCCTGTTCTCCTCCAACGTACAATTCTGGCACTGCACCAACTTCAAAATACCTCAAACCGTAAGGTAATTAATATATTTATAAAGTTTGTTGAAAAATTTAATCTGAATATATATTGTAGCCCCCGTTTTCCTCCAACGTACAATTCTGGTACTGCGACAATTTCAAAATACCTCAAACCGTAAGGTAATTAATTAATTTGAAAAGTTTGTTGAAAAATCTAACCTGAATATATATTTTAGAACCTGTTCTCCTCCAACTTACAATTCTGGCACTGCGACAATTTCAAAGGGCCTCAAACCGTAAGGTAATTAATATATTTATACAGTTTGTTGAAAAATCTAATCTGAATATATATTGTAGCCCCTGTTCTTCTTCAACGTACAATTCTAGCACTGCGACAACTTCAAAAGACATCAATCTGTAAGATAACTGGGATATTTAAGAAGTTTGTTGAAAACTCTAATCTAAATATATATTTCAGCCCCTGTTCGCCTCCAACGTACAATTCTGGCTCTGCGACAACTTCAAAATACCTCAAACTCTAAGGTAATTAATATATTTATAAAGTTTGTTGAAAAATGTAATCTGAATATATATTGTAGCCCCTGTTCTCCTTCAACGTGCAATTCTGGTACTGCGACAACATCCAAAGACATCAAACCCTAAGGTAATTAATATATTTAAAATGTTTGTTGAAAAATCTAATCTGAATATATGTTTCAGTCCCTGTTCTCCTCCAACGTACAATTCTGGCACTGCGACAACTTCAAAATATCTCAAACCGTAAGGTAATTAATATATTTATAAAGTTTGTTGAAAAATCTAATCTGAATATATATTGTAGCCCCTGTTCTTCTTCAACGTACAATTCTAGCACTGCGACAACTTCAAAGGACACCAATCTGTAAGATAACTAGGATATTTAAGAAGATAGTTGAAAACTCTAATCTAAATATATATTTCAGCCCCTGTTCGCCTCCAACGTACAATTCTGGCTCTGCGACAACTTCAAAATACATTAAATCGTAAGGTAATTTATTATATTTATAATGTTTGTTGAAAATTCTAATCTGAATATATATTGTAGTCCCTGTTCTCCTTCAACGTACAATTCTGGCACTGCGACAATTTCAAAAGACCTTAAACCGTAAGGTAATTTATTATATTTATAAAGTTTGTTGAAAAATCTAATCTGAATATATATTGTTTCCCCTGTTTTCCTGCAACGTTCAATTTTGGCACTGCGACAACTTCAAAAATACCTCAAACCGTAAGGTAATTAATATATTCATAAAGTTTGTTGAAAAATCTAATCTGAATATATATTGTAGCCCCTGTTTTCCTCCAACGTACAATTCTGGCCCTGCGACAATTTCAAAATATTTTAATCCGTAAGGTAATTAATATATTTAAAAAGTTTGTTGAAAAATCTAATTTGAATATATATTTCAGCCCCTGTTCTCCTCCAACGTACAATTCTGGCTCTGCGACAACTTCAAAATACTTCAAACCGTAAGGTAATTAATATATTTATAAAGTTTGTTGAAAAATCTAATCTTAATATTTATTTCAGCCACTGTTCTCCTCCAACGTACAAATCTGGCATTGCGACAACTTCATAATACCTCAAACCGTAAGGTAATTAATATATTTATAAAGTTTGTTGAAAACTCTAATCTGAGTATATATTTCAGACCCTTTTCTCCTCCAACATGCAATTCAGGCACTGCGACAACTTCAAATTACCTCAAACCGTAAGGTAATTAATATATTTATAAAGTTTGTTGAAAAATCTATTCTTAATATATATTTCAGCCCCACTTCTCCTCCAACATACAATTATGGCACTGCGTCAAATTCAAAAGACCTCAAATCGTAAGGTAAGTTTGTTGAAAAATCAAATCTGAATATATATTTTAGCCCCTCTTCTCCTCCAACGTACAATTCTGGCACTGCGACAGTTTCAAAATACCTCAACCCGTAAGGTAATTAATATATTTATCAAGTTTGTTGAAAAATCTAATCTCAATATATATTTCAGTCCCTGTTCTCCTCCGTCGTACACTTCTGGCTCTGCGACAATTTCAAAATACCTCAAACCGTAAGGTAATTAATATATCTAAAAATTTTGTTGAAAAATCTATTTAGAATATATATTTCAGCCCCACTTCTCCTCCAACGTACAATTCTGGTAATGCGACAACTTCAAAGACCTCAAACCCTATGGTAATTAATATATTTAAAAATTTATTCAAAAATCTAATCTGAAGATATATTTCAGCCACTGTTCTCCTCCAACATACAATTATGGCACTGTGACAATTTCAAAAGACCACAAACCGTAAGTTAATTTAATATATTTATAATGTTTGTTGAAAACACTCATCTGAATATATATTTAAGACCCTTTTCTCCTCCAACGTACAATTCTGGCACTGAGACAACTTCAAATGACATCAATCTGTAAGATACCTAGTATATTTAAGAAGTTTGTTGAAAACTCTAATCTCAATATATATTTCAGTCCCTGTTCACCTCCATCGCACACTTCTGGCTCTGCGACAATTTGAAAATACCTCAAACCGTAAGGCAATTAATATATTTAAAAAGTTTGTTGAAAAATATAATCTCAATATATATTTCAGCCCCTGTTCTCCTCCAACGTACAATTCTGGCACTGCACCAACTTCAAAATACCTCAAACCGTAAGGTAATTAATATATTTATAAAGTTTGTTGAAAAATTTAATCTGAATATATATTGTAGCCCCCGTTTTCCTCCAACGTACAATTCTGGTACTGCGACAATTTCAAAATACCTCAAACCGTAAGGTAATTAATTAATTTGAAAAGTTTGTTGAAAAATCTAATCTGAATATATATTTTAGAACCTGTTCTCCTCCAACTTACAATTCTGGCACTGCGACAATTTCAAAATACCTCAAACCGTAAGGTAATTAATATATTTATAAAGTTTGTTGAAAAATTTAATCTGAATATATATTGTAGCCCCCGTTTTCCTCCAACGTACAATTCTGGTACTGCGACAATTTCAAAATACCTCAAACCGTAAGGTAATTAATTAATTTGAAAAGTTTGTTGAAAAATCTAATCTGAATATATATTTTAGAACCTGTTCTCCTCCAACTTACAATTCTGGCACTGCGACAATTTCAAAATACCTCAAACCGTAAGGTAATTAATTAATTTAAAAAGTTTGTTAAAAAATCTAATCTCAATATATATTTCAGCCCCTGTTCGCCTCCAACGTACAATTCTGGCTCTGCGACAACTTCAAAATACATTAAATCGTAAGGTAATTTATTATATTTATAAAGTTTGTTGAAAAATCTAATCTGAATATATATTGTAGTCCCTGTTCTCCTTCAACGTACAATTCTGGCACTGCGACAATTTCAAAAGACCTCAAACCATAAGGTAATTTACTATATTTATAAATTTTGTTGAAAAATCTAATCTGAATATATATTGTTTCCCCTGTTTTCCTGCAACGTTCAATTTTGGCACTGCGACAACTTCAAAAATACCTCAAACCGTAAGGTAATTAATATATTCATAAAGTTTGTTGAAAAATCTAATCTGAATATATATTGTAGCCCCTGTTTTCCTCCAACGTACAATTCTGGCCCTGCGACAATTTCAAAATACTTCAATCCGTAAGGTAATTAATATATTTAATAAGTTTGTTGAAAAATCTAATTGGAATATATATTTCAGCCCCTGTTCTCCTCCAACGTACAATTCTGGCTCTGCGACAACTTCAAGATACTTCAAACCGTAAGGTAATTAATATATTTATAAAGTTTGTCGAAAAATCTAATCTGAATATATATTTCAGCCCCCTTTTCTCCTCCAACATGCAATTCAGGCACTGCGACAACCTCAAAATACCTCAAACCGTAAGGTAATTAATATATTTATTAAGTTTGTTGAAAAATCTAATCTGAATATATATTGTAGACCCTGTTTTCCTCCAACGTAAAATTCTGTCCCTGCGACAATTTCAAAATACCTCAAACCGTAAGGTAATTAATATATTTAAAAAGTTTGTTGAAAAATCTATTTAGAATATATATTTCAGCCCCACTTCTCCTCCCAGGTACAATTCTAGTACTGCGACAACTTCAAAAGACCTCAAACCGTAAGGTAATTAATATATTTAAAAATTTATTCAACAATCTAATCTGAAGAAATATTTCAGCCACTGTTCTCCTCCATCATACAATTATGGCACTGCGACAAATTCAAAAGACCTCAAATCGTAAGGAAAGTTTGTTGAAAAATCAAATCTGAACATATATTCTAGCCCCTCTTCTCCTCCAACGTACAATTCTGGCACTGCGACAATTTCAAAAGACCTCAAACCGTAAGTTAATTTAATATATTTATAAAGTTTGTTGAAAAAACTAATCTCAATATATATTTCAGTCCCTGTTCTCCTCCGTCGTACACTTCTGGCACTGCGACGATTTCAAAATACCTCAAACCGTAAGGTAGTTAATATATCTAAAAAGTTTGTTGAAAAATCTATATAGAATATATATTTCAGCCCCACTTCTCCTCCAACGTACAATTCTGGTACTGCGACAACTTCAAAAGACCTCAAACCGTAAGGTAATTAATATATTTAAAAATTTGTTCAAAAATCTAATCTGAATATATATTTCAGCCACTGTTCGCCTCCAACATACAATTATGGCACTGCGACAAATTCAAAAGACCTCAAATCGTAAGGTAATTAATATATTTAAAAAGTTTGTTGAAAAATATAATCTCAATATATATTTCAGCCCCTGTTCTCCTCCAACGTACAATTCTGGCACTGCGACAATTTCGAAATACTTCAATCCGTAAGGTAATTAAGAAATTTAAAAAGTTTGTTGAAAAATCTAATTTGTATATATATTTCAGCCCCTCTTCTCCTCCAACGTATAATTCTGGCAGTGCGACAATTTCAAAAGACCTCAAACCATAAGGTAATTAATATATTTGAAAAGGTTGTTGAAAAATCTAATCTGAATATATATTTTAGCCCCTGTTCTCCTCCAACGTACATTCCTAGCACTGCCACAAATTCAAAGGACCTCGAACAGTAAGGTAATTATCATATTTAAATAGTGTTATGGAAATTCTTATCTGAATATATATTTTAGACCAGTTCTGCTCCAATGTAGAATTCAGGCAGTGCGACACCTTCAACAAATATCCAACGTGAGGTATTAAATGTATTTAAAGAGTTTGTTGAAAAATCTATTCTTAATATATATTTCAGCCTTTGTTCTCCTACAACGTGCAATTCTGGGACTGCGACTACATCCAAAGACATCAAACCGTAAGGTAATTAATATTTTTATAAAGTTTCTTGAAAAATCTAATCTGAATATATATTGTAGCCCCTGTTCTCCTCCAACGTTCAATTCCGGCACTGCGACAACTTCAAAATACCTCAAACCGTAAGGTAATTAATATATTTATAAAGTTTGTTGAAAAATCTAATCTTAATATATATTTCAGCCACTGTTCTCCTCCAACGTACAAATCTGGCATTGCGACAACTTCATATTACCTCAAACCGTAAGGTAATTAATATATTTATAAAGTTGGTTGAAAACTCTAATCTGAGTTTATACCGTACAAAAAATGCTCTTCGTGTCTGGATGTTGTAAGAGATGGATGCACGACAAAGAGAGAAAAGTTTTGCCCGGTAGTAAGAATCCCTACTCTCAGAGACAATGCGCCGTGCTGGTGCGCGCCGGCGCACAATGTAAATTAATCTTTGCGAATGCATTTAGTAACTCTCCGTATGCGTGGGGATGTAGTTCGAGTTCTTCGGATGCTCCATTTAAATTCCGTAACTTTGTATAATTTTCAATCTGTAAAATGAAATATTTTTTGAGGGTATATCAAAAACAAAAATAAGTATTCTAAAAATAAACTACTTTTTTCAAAATAAAAATGTATCCCAAAAATTAAATAAAATATACTAAAAACAACGTCTGCGGAGACGAACCGCATGCTAAACGCAGCAAAACCAAATGATCCCCTCCAGTCAGTTCGGCCCGCCCACATAATTGCATGTATATCTTTCCTTTTTGTTTACAAAGGGGTATTGATGTTCCGTCTCAATATGCGAGTAGACACGCTCATCATTTTTGATACGGTATATCAGGCCCTTTTCTCCTCCAACATGCAATTCAGGCACTGCGACAACTTCAAATTACTTCAAACCGTAAGGTAATTAATATATTTATAAAGTTTGTTGAAAAATCTAATATGAATATATATTGTAGCCCTTGTTTTCCTCCAACGTACAATTCTGGCCCTGCGACAATTTCAAAATAACTCAAACCGTAAGGTAATTAATATATTTAAAAAGTTTGTTGAAAAATCTATTTAGAATATATATTTCAGCCCCACTTCCCTCCAACGTACAATTCTGGTACTGCGACAACTTCAAAAGACCTCAAACCGTAAGATAATTAAAATAATTAAAAATTTATTCAACAATCTAATCTGAAGATATATTTCAGCCACTGTTCTCCTCTAACATACAATTATGGCACTGCGACAAATTCAAAAGACCTCAAATCGTAAGGTAAGTTTGTTGAAAAATCAAATCTGAATATATATTTTAGCCCCTCTTCTCCTCCAACGTACAATTCTGGCACTGCGACAATTTCAAAATACCTCAAACCGTAAGGTAATTAATATATTTATCAAGTTTGTTGAAAAATCTAATCTCAATATATATTTCAGTCACTGTTCTCCTCCGTGGTACACTTCTGGCTCTGCGACAATTTCAAAATAACTCAAACCATAAGGTAATTAATATATCTAAAAATTTTGTTGAAAAATCTATTTAGAAAATATATTTCAGCCCCACTTCTCCTCCAACGTATAATTCTGGTAATGCGACAACTTCAAAAGACCTCAAACCCTAAGGTAATTAATATATTTAAAAATTTATCCAAAAATCTAATCTGAAGATATATTTCAGACACTGCTCTCCTCCAACATACAATTATGGCACTGCGACAATTTCAAAAGACCTCAAACCGTAAGTTAATTTAATATATTTATAAAGTTTGTTGAAAACTCTAATCTGAATATATATTTAAGACCCTTTTCTCCTCCAACGTACAATTCTGGCACTGCAACAACTTCAAAATACCTCAAACCGTAAGGTAATTAATATATTTATAAAGTTTGTTAAAAAATCTAATCTGAATATATATTGTAGCCCCTGTTCTTCTTCAACGTACAATTCTAGCACTGCGACAACTTCAAATGACATCAATCTGTAAGATACCTAGTATATTTAAGAAGTTTGTTGAAAACTCTAATCTCAATATATATTTCAGTCCCTGTTCACCTCCATCGTACACTTCTGGCTCTGCGACAATTTCAAAATACCTCAAACCGTAAGGTAATTAATATATTTAAAAAGTTTGTTGAAAAATATAATCTCAATATATATTTCAGCCCCTGTTTTCCTCCAACGTACAATTCTGGCACTGCAACAACTTCAAAATACCTCAAACCGTAAGGTAATTAATATATTTATAAAGTTTGTTAAAAAATCTAATCTGAATATATATTGTAGCCCCTGTTCTTCTTCAACGTACAATTCTAGCACTGCGACAACTTCAAAAGACATCAATCTGTAAGATAACTAGGATATTTAAGAAGTTTGTTGAAAACTCTAATCTAAATATATATTTCAGCCCCTGTTCGCCTCCAACGTACAATTCTGGCTCTGCGACAACTTCAAAATACCTCAAACTCTAAGGTAATTAATATATTTATAAAGTTTGTTGAAAAATGTAATCTGAAAATATATTGTAGCCCCTGTTCTCCTTCAACGTGCAATTCTGGTACTGCGACAACATCCAAAGACATCAAACCCTAAGGTAATTAATATATTTAAAATGTTTGTTGAAAAATCTAATCTGAATATATATTTCAGTCCCTGTTCTCCTCCAACGTACAATTCTGGCACTGCGACAACTTCAAAATACCTCAAACCGTAAGGTAATTAATATACTTATAAAGTTTGTTGAAAAATCTAATCTGATTATATATAATAGCCCCTGTTCTTCTTCAACGTACAATTCTAGCACTGCGACAACTTCAAAAGACATCAAACTCTAAGTTAACTTGGATATTTAAGAAATTTGTTAAAAACTCTAATCTATATATATATATTTCAGCGCCTGTTCGCCTCCAACGTACAATTCTGGCTATGCGACAACTTAAAATACCTCAAACTGTAAGGAATTAATATATTTATAAAGTTTGTTGAAAAATCTAATCTGAATATATATTGTAGCCCCCGTTTTCCTCCAATGTACAATTCTAGCACTGCGACAACTTCAAAAGACATCAAACCGTAAGGTAATTAATATATTTATAAAATTTGTTGAAAAATCTAATCTGAATATATATTGTAGCCCCTGTTCTTCTTCAACGTACAATTCTAGCACTACGACAACTTCAAAAGACATCAAACTGTAAGATAACTAGGATATTTAAGAAGTTTGTTAAAAACTCCAATCTATATATATATTTCAGCCCCTGTTCGCCTCCAACGTACAATTCTGGCTCTGCGACAACTTAAAATACCTCAAACTGTAAGGTAATTAATATAATTATAAAGTTTGTTGAAAAATCTAATCTGAGTATATATTGTAGCCCCTGTTCTTCTTCAACGTACAATTCTAGCACTGCGACAACTTCAAAAGACATCAATCTGTAAGATAACTAGGATATTTAAAAAGTTTGTTGAAAACTCTAATCTAAATATATATTTCAGCCCCTGTTCGCCTCCAACGTACAATTCTGGCTCTGCGACAACTTCAAAATACCTCAAACTCTAAGGAAATTAATATATTTATAAAGTTTGTTGAAAAATCTAATCTGAATATATATTGTAGCCCCTGTTCTCCTTCAACGTGCAATTCTGGTAATGCGACAACATCCAAAGACATCAAACCGTAAGGTAATTAATATATTTAAAAAGTTTGTTGAAAAATCTAATCTGAATATATATTTTAGCCCCTGTTCTCCTCCAACGTATAATTTTGGCACTGCAACAATTTCAAAAGACCTCAAACCGTAAGGTAAATTATTATATTTATAAAGTTTGTTGAAAAAACTAATCTGAGTATATATTGTAGCCCCTGTTCTTCTTCAACGTACAATTATAGCACTGCGACAACTTCAAAGGACATCAGTCTGTAAGATAACTAGGATATTTAAGAAATTTGTTGAAAACTCTAATCTAAATATATATTTCAGCCCCTGTTCGCCTCCAACGTACAATTCTGGCTCTGCGACAACTTAAAATACCTCAAACTGTAAGGTAATTAATATATTTATAAAGTTTGTTGAAAAATCTAATCTGAATATATATTATAGCCCCTGTTTTCCTACAACGTACAATTCTGGCCCTGCGACAATTTCAAAATACTTCAATCCGTAAGGTAATTAATATATTTAAAATGTTTGTTGAAAAATCTAATCTGAATATATGTTTCAGTCCCTGTTCTCCTCCAACGTACAATTCTGGCACTGCGACAACTTCAAATTACCTCAAACCGTAAGGTAATTAAAATATTTAAAAATTTGTTGAAAAATCTAATCTAAATATATATTTCAGCCCCTGTTCGCCTCCAACGTACAATTCTGACGCTGCGACAATATCTAAATGCCTCAAACCGTAAGGTAATTAATATATTTAAAAAGTTTGTTGAAAAATCTAATTTGTATATATATTTCAGCCCCTCTTCTCCTCCAACGTATTATTCTGGCAGTGCGACAATTTCGAAAGACCTCAAACCATAAGGTAATTAATATATTTGAAAAGGTTGTTGAAAAATCTAATCTGAATATATATTTTAGCCCCTGTTCTCCTCCAACGTACATTTCTAGCACTGCCACAATTTCAAAGGACCTCGAACAGTAAGGTAATTATCATATTTAAAAAGTGTTATGGAAATTCTTATCTGAATATATATTTTAGACCAGTTCTGCTCCAATATAGAATTCAGGCAGTGCGACACCTTCAACAAATATCCAACGTGAGGTAATAAATGTATTTAAAGAGTTTGTTGAAAAATCTATTCTTAATACATATTTCAGACTCTGTTCTCCTACAACGTGCAATTCTGGGACTGCGACTACATCCAAAGACATCAAACCGTAAGGTAATTAATATTTTTATAAAGTTTGTTGAAAAATCTAATCTGAATATATACTGTAGCCCCTGTTCTCCTCCAACGTAAAATTCTGGCCCTGCGACAATTTCAAAATACCTCAAACCGTAAAGTAATTAATATATTCATAAAGTTTGTTGTAAAATCTAATCTGAATATAAATTGTAGCCCCTGTTCTCCTTCAACGTACAATTCTGGCACTGCGACAATTTCAAAAGACCTCAAACCGTAAGGTAATTAATATTTTTATAAAGTTTGTTGAAAAATCTAATCTGAATATATATTGTAGCCCTTGTTTTCCTCCAACGTACAATTCTGGCCCTGCGACAATTTCAAAATATTTTAATCCGTAAGGTAATTAATATATTTAAAAAGTTTGTTGAAAAATCTAATTTGAATATATATTTCAGCTCCTGTTCTCCTCCAACGTACAATTCTGGCACTGCGACAGTTTCAAAATAACTCAACCCGTAAGGTAATTAATATATTTATCAAGTTTGTTGAAAAATCTAATCTCAATATATATTTCAGTCCCTGTTCTCCTCCGTCGTACACTTCTGGCTCTGCGACAATTTCAAAATACCTCAAACCGTAAGGTAATTAATATATCTAAAAATTTTGTTGAAAAATCTATTTAGAATATATATTTCAGCCCCACTTCTCCTCCAGCGTACAATTCTGGTAATGCGACAACTTCAAAGACCTCAAACCCTAAGGTAATTAATATATTTAAAAATTTATTCAAAAATCTAATCTGAAGATATATTTCAGCCACTGTTCTCCTCCAACATACAATTATGGCACTGCGACAATTTCAAAAGACCACAAACCGTAAGTTAATTTAATATATTTATAAAGTTTGTTGAAAACACTCATCTGAATATATATTTAAGACCCTTTTCTCCTCCAACGTACAATTCTGGCACTGAGACAACTTCAAATGACATCAATCTGTAAGATACCCAGTATATTTAAGAAGTTTGTTGAAAACTCTAATCTCAATATATATTTCAGTCCCTGTTCACCTCCATCGTACACTTCTGGCTCTGCGACAACTTGAAAATACCTCAAACCGTAAGGTAATTAATATATTTAAAAAGTTTGTTGAAAAATATAATCTCAATATATATTTCAGCCCCTGTTCTCCTCCAACGTACAATTCTGGCACTGCAACAACTTCAAAATACCTCAAACCGTAAGGTAATTAATATATTTATAAAGTTTGTTGAAAAATTTAATCTGAATATATTTTGTAGCCCCCGTTTTCCTCCAACGTACAATTCTGGTACTGCGACAATTTCAAAATACCTCAAACCGTAAGGTAATTAATTAATTTGAAAAGTTTGTTGAAAAATCTAATCTGAATATATATTTTAGAACCTGTTCTCCTCCAACTTACAATTCTGGCACTGCGACAATTTCAAAATACCTCAAACCGTAAGGTAATTAATATATTTATAAAGTTTGTTGAAAAATCTAATCTGAATATATATTGTAGCCCCTGTTCTTCTTCAACGTACAATTCTAGCACTGCGACAACTTCAAAAGACATCAATCTGTAAGATAACTAGGATATTTAAGAAGTTTGTTGAAAACTCTTATCTAAATATATATTTCAGCCCCTGTTCGCCTCCAACGTACAATTCTGGCTCTGCGACAACTTCAAAATACCTCAAACTCTAAGGTAATTAATATATTTATAAAGTTTGTTGAAAAATGTAATCTGAATATATATTGTAGCCCCTGTTCTCCTTCAACGTGCAATTCTGGTACTGCGACAACATCCAAAGACATCAAACCCTAAGGTAATTAATATATTTAAAATGTTTGTTGAAAATTCTAATCTGAATATATGTTTCAGTCCCTGTTCTCCTCCAACGTACAATTCTGGCACTGCGACAACTTCAAAATACCTCAAACCGTAAGGTAATTAATATATTTATAAAGTTTGTTGAAAAATCTAATCTGAATATATATTGTAGCCCCTGTTCTTCTTCAACGTACAATTCTAGCACTGCGACAACTTCAAAGGACATCTGTAAGATAACTAGGATATTTAAGAAGTTTGTTGAAAACTCTAATCTAAATATATATTTCAGCCCCTGTTCGCCTCCAACGTACAATTCTGGCTCTGCGACAACTTCAAAATACCTTAAACCGTAAGGTAATTTATTATATTTATAAAGTTTGTTGAAAAATCTAATCTGAATATAAATTGTAGTCCCTGTTCTCCTTCAACGTACAATTCTGGCACTGCGACAATTTCAAAAGACCTCAAACCGTAAGGTAATTTATTATATTTATAAAGTTTGTTGAAAAATCTAATCTGAATATATATTGTTTCCCCTGTTTTCCTGCAACGTTCAATTTTGGCACTGCGACAACTTCAAAAATACCTCAAACCGTAAGGTAATTAATATATTCATAAAGTTTGTTGAAAAATCTAATCTGAATATATATTGTAGCCCCTGTTTTCCTCCAACGTACAATTCTGGCCCTGCGACAATTTCAAAATACTTCAATCCGTAAGGTAATTAATATATTTAAAAAGTTTGTTGAAAAATCTAATTTGAATATATATTTCAGCCCCTGTTCTCCTCCAACGTACAATTCTGGCTCTGCGACAATTTCAAAATACTTCAAACCGTAAGGTAATTAATATATTTATAAAGTTTGTTGAAAAATCTAATCTGAATATATATTTCAGCCCCTTTTCTCCTCCAACATGCAATTCAGGCACTGCGACAACTTCAAAATACCTCAAACCGTAAGGTAATTAATATATTTATTAAGTTTGTTGAAAAATCTAATCTGAATATATATTGTAGACCCTGTTTTCCTCCAACGTAAAATTCTGGCCCTGCGACAATTTCAAAATACCTCAAACCGTAAGGTAATTAATATATTTAAAAAGTTTGTTGAAAAATCTATTTAGAATATATATTTCAGCCCCACTTCTCCTCCCAGGTACAATTCTAGTACTGCGACAACTTCAAAAGACCTCAAACCGTAAGGTAATTAATATATTTAAAAATTTATTCAACAATCTAATCTGAAGATATATTTCAGCCACTGTTTTCCTCCAACATACAATTATGGCACTGCGAGAAATTCAAAAGACCTCAAATCGTAAGGAAAGTTTGTTGAAAAATCAAATCTGAACATATATTCTAGCCCCTCTTCTCCTCCAACGTACAATTCTGGCACTGCGACAATTTCAAAAGACCTCAAACCGTAAGTTAATTTAATATATTTATAAAGTTTGTTGAAAAATCTAATCTCAATATATATTTCAGTCCCTGTTCTCCTCCGTCGTACACTTCTGGCACTGCGACAATTTCAAAATACCTCAAACCGTAAGGTAGTTAATATATCTAAAAAGTTTCTTGAAAAATCTATATAGAATATATATTTCAGCCCCACTTCTCCTCCAACGTACAATTCTGGTACTGCGACAACTTCAAAAGACCTCAAACCGTAAGGTAATTAATATATTTAAAAATTTGTTCAAAAATCTAATCTGAATATATATTTCAGCCACTGTTCGCCTCCAACATACAATTATGGCACTGCGACAAATTCAAAAGACCTCAAATCGTAAGGAAAGTTTGTTGAAAAATCAAATCTGAATATTTATTCTAGCCCCTCTTCTCCTCCAACATACAATTCTGGCACTGCGACAACTTCAAAATACCTCAAACCGTAAGGTAATTAATATATTTAACAAGTGTGTTGAAAAATCTAATCTGAATATATATTTCAGCCCCTGTTCTCCTCCACCGTACAATTCTGGCACTGTGACAACTTCAAAATACCTCAAACCGTAAGGTAACTAATATATTTAACAAGTTTGTTGAAAAATCTAATCTCAATATATATTTCAGCCCCTGTTCTCCTCCATCGTACACTTCTGGCTCTGCGACAATTTCAAAATACCTCAAACCGTAAGGTAATTAATATATTTATAAAATTTGTTGAAAAATCTAATCTGAATATATATTGTAGCCCCCGTTTTCCTCCAACGATAATTCTAGTACTGCGACAATTTCAAAATACCTCAAACCGTAAGATAATTAATTTATTTGAAAAGTTTGTTGAAAAATCTAATCTGAATATATTATTTTAGAACCGGATCTCCTCCAACGTACAATTCTGGCACTGCGACAATTTCAAAAGACCTCAAACCGTAAGGTAATTAATATATTTATAAAGTTTGTTGAAAAATCTAATCTGTAGCCCCCGTTTTCCTCCAACGATAATTCTGGTACTGCGACAATTTCAAAATACCTCAAACCGTAAGGTAATTAATTTATTTGAAAAGTTTGTTGAAAAATCTAATCTGAATATATATTGTAGCCCCTGTTCTTCTTCAACGTACAATTCTAGCACTGCGACAACTTCAAAAGACATCAATCTGTAAGATAACTAGGATATTTAAAAAGTTTGTTGAAAACTCTAATCTAAATATATATTTCAGCCCCTGTTCGCCTCCAACGTACAATTCTGGCTCTGCGACAACTTCAAAATACCTCAAACTCTAAGGAAATTAATATATTTATAAAGTTTGTTGAAAAATCTAATCTGAATATATATTGTAGCCCCTGTTCTCCTTCAACGTGCAATTCTGGTAATGCGACAACATCCAAAGACATCAAACCGTAAGGTAATTAATATATTTAAAAAGTTTGTTGAAAAATCTAATCTGAATATATATTTTAGCCCCTGTTCTCCTCCAACGTACAATTCTGGCACTGCGACAATTTCAAAAGACCTCAAACCCTAAGGTAATGAATATATTTTAAAAGCTTGTTGAAAAATCTAATTTGTATATATATTTCAGCCCCTCTTCTCCTCCAACGTACAATTCTGGCACTGCAACAACTTCAAAATACCTCAAACCGTAAGGTAATTAATATATTTATAAAGTTTTTTGCAAAATCTAATCTGAATATATATTGTAGCCCCTTTTCTCCTCCAACGTACAATTCTGGCACTGCGACAACTTCAAAAGACATTAATCTGTGAGATAACTAGGATATTTAAGAAGTTTGTTGAAAACTCTAAGCTAAATATATATTTCAGCCCCTGTTCGCCTCCGACGTACAATTCTGGCTCTAATATTAAATTTTAAAAATATAATTGTTAAAAATTTAAATTATAAATTTTAAAAATTTAAATATAAAATTTTAAAAATTTAATTATTAAGAATTTAAATTTTAAAAATTTAAATGTTAAATTTTTAAAATTTAAATTGGTTGCCAACCGACCGTCCGTGTAACGCGCCACACACGGAAAAAATCCCGGACAGCCGCGCTCACGACCATGCCTCCCCCGTAGGCGTGAATACGCAAAAAGCCCCGACAAAGGCGCACCGCGTCCGTCGTGCAGCCGTCGACAACAAAGACAGACAGGCCGGCATCAAAGCGGCCGGCGGCTGGCTAAAAACAGAGGGATTCTAACCGCGCTGCCCACGTATCCGCACGTAAATGTTTTATGGCCGATTTAACTGCCAAAAGAACCGCCTTTCGTGGAACGCATTTCCGAACGGGTTTGCTCAACAGTGGCATCAGGTCCAGGACGGTCAGTCGCAAATCAGGTCGCAGTTTGAGCAGTTGTTAGACATATTAGGGCAAAGTATACAAGAGGAGGCTCGGCAGTTAAAGCTGTTCATTATAGGCGGTCCTAAAGAAACTAACAATATGACACAGAGTTTCATTATTTTCTTATTAGTCTTTGCGCTTTTGTGTCTTGTGCCTCGTTTTGTGTATTTGTATTTTTACATAGTTTTATTTGTTAATGGTATTTTTATATGTCTATTAAAATGTACTTATTATTATTTGATTATTTTCAGCATTGTTATTTCGTTCTTAAATTTTAAACAAGTTATTTTTTGAGGTAATTGGAGTCTCAAATGAAGTACCAAATTTTATATAAAATTTCTAACTAGTTTTTCTTTAATCACAGCATTTGGATCTACAGATGATTTATTTCTCTCATATATGCATGAATTTATTTGGAGAAATAAATTCCGAAACGGGGACCATTTCAATGCCATACTTAAGTGCATTAGACAACAATATCCTCTCTTACATTAAATTTTAATTCCGTATTTATTGTTTCGTTTCATTTCTTTCGTATTATTTGCCACAACAAAGGCATGATATAATGTCAAATAAAAATAAATTATAATTTCTCCAAATACGACTTATAACACAAATTGGCAACACCGCCCGCAAATTAGAAGTAAAGCGGTCAGATAGCGACGTACGTTCTGCATAGGTTCATACTTATCAACTGCAAACACAACATTACCTTTAATTTAAACAAAATTTTATATTGAATAAAACTCAAAATTAAATGTCAAAAATTGTATTATCCCAATTTACATACGTAGTGACGTAAATTCTGGGGGATTCCCCTCTTCCTCGTCTTGTTTTCTACGCCACTGGAAATTTTTGAGAACTGTTAAGATTTTCATATTTTTTACACAATTTAGAAAAAAAGATGCTCTTGACTAATTTTGGTTATTAGAGCCGTTTTTGAGATAATAAAGTTAAAGTGATCAGTTTTGACCACCTACTTCAGTAACACCATTTAAAACTTCTAACTTGGAACATGTTTCTTTGTAACTAAATGAGTAAAACTATATTGGGCAGGTAAATAAAACACAAATGTACATAAACAATTATTTTATTTTTTATAATTTTTACAATTTATTATATTCTAATAGCTAAAATACTTTTCATTTAAATATATTCGAAAGTTCGATTTGGAAATGCAAGCTTTTAAACCGTATCTACCAGACCATTGTGTAACAAGTTTAACTTCTTTATATTTCCGAAAGTTCTCCATAGTTTTACCGAAGACCGCGTTATTCATCAATTTAAAAAATTTTTTTTCAAATTTATTTTTACTACCTTTTTGTAAATTGGTATTTAAATCTATGTAGGTTTTCATCCAGGGGGATTGGTTAAATTTCAGAATGCGATGAACTTTTATCAGTTGGATACCTAAACATAGTGCCTGTTTTAAATTTCTATAATGAATGACATATTGTTTCATATCGTATAAAGTTGTTGGATTTTTCAAAGATGCTGTGGGTGGTATCAAATGTTCTGGACATAGAGGCAAGTTTTTGTGTAAATGGGGAATTTTTTCTGGATACACTAAATCCACTTCTAATATGTAACCAACATCTGAATCATCTGGGGTGTTAATAATATTTTCAGAATAATAGTCATAAACCATGAAGTTCAATCCATTGAAAATTTGATGTTGGCAACGATTGACTCATAGCTGTACCATATAAATTATTCACATCAAAATATATTAAATAAGAAGACGGATTATTACAATTGCACTCATCACCCATATATTTATTATTCGCTTTACCATATCGATTACTGCATTGTGAAATTTCACCTCTAATTCCCCTTTCAATCATCATCACCTGATCAATGTCTGTAATTAATTCTAAAGTGACATTGGATATTAAAAGACACGCATTGTACGTCAAACCCGGTGGCGTATTTACATTCTATACCATTATACAGAAGAATACCGTTCTATAACATAGTAGGATACGAAATTACGATACGTGCATATTTATACTCCAAATCATACCGCGATACAAAATTAATAACTACACAATCAAATAAAATAATTTAATTTTATTTTCTATAATCTATAACAAGGTGTCATTACAATATTTCAGAAAACAAAACATATATAAAACTTAACGCGATTTTTGATTAGTTTGATTCAATCCAATATTCGCTTCTAGATTTCTCAAACATTTTCTTTTTTTAACGATGCCGTTTTCAAATTTTGATGGCCTACCAGCCTGAATTATTTTTGAACCTGCAGTTAGGCCTGCTCTATATTTCCTCCGACTAGTCGATGTTGGTTGTACGCCTATAATTCGACCGCGTTTAATTTTTTTGATTTGATGTAAGAAACTTAAATCACCAGTTGTCTTTAATTTGTCCATAACTGTGTTTACTTTATTTATAGCATTAGCTGTTTCTATTGAATCAGTACCTTTTAGAATTTCAACAGCTTTTACGAAATTTTCAGAAAGTCGGTTGAGTGCAGTGTCAGTAACACTACTCGGATCATTAACAGATGATTTTTCATTGTTTGGTACAAATGCCGAAGATATCTCTGCAGGGGTGACAATTTTATTCTCATCTCCTTCTACAATTGTAACCGTTTCGTCGACCATATCTAAAGACATATCCTCAAAAAAGTCAGTTTGTATATCTTCACCAAGAGCAATTCGTGCAAAAACCTTTTTATCTTTACACGATAAAAGGGGAGCTGTTTTAAAAGTAATACCAAACTGATTCTCAACGGCGCATAAATGTTTACAAAACTTTCCTCCTTGACCATAGGGACAATCGCAAGTGGCGGTGTCTACATGTACAGTGTAAACATATTCTTCGGAAGAGACAGCAAAGGTGACATTATCACACTGCTTGACAATTAGATTCTTAGCTTTAAGGCAATGTTGGTTATAGATGATTTTATGTTTTGATTTTCTACAGTTTGAAAATGATAATATGTGACGTCTATGGTATGACTCAAACACTTTGCAAACAAAATCTACCAATGCGCAAGTGTTAAATGCCTTGCATCTTTAAAGATTCTTATCGACGTTTCTACAAAGTTATTTGTGTTATGTCCTCTGTTTAAAATGTTTTGCCTAAAGCAGATAGCCCATTCTTCTCGTCTATCCCATAAAGAATTCATGTAGTTTTGAAGCTTATCATAAGATAAAACTACCTTATCCCTAAAGAATTCTTCATAAGCTTGATTCGTTTCTGTCTCAGAATGCGCAAATAATATTTTTTGAAACTGTCTCATAATATATGATTTGTTTTTTGTTGCTATTCCATGGGTACTGTCCCATAGCCAGCGCCAAAATGCCTGACATAAATGAAAGGTACACAACAGAACAGTCGAATTTCCAAATACAATTTTCAAAGCGTTTCTTTCGGCTTTTGAGTCGTCGGTCATTAAAACTAGAGGGTAACCATACCCTCCAAATCCCTCTACTCCAAGGGCTTCTTTTAACATACTGAAAACCAGCGTGTAGTTTGCTTCTGTCTGCTCAGGATGCAAAATGAAAGCCAGAGGTAATGCGCCAATTTTTGAGGCTGTGAATAAAAATGTGACACACGAACTGGTTTGATCACAGGAACCGCTAGAATCAACGAAGACAATTTCATGTGAAAATTCGCGTTTATGCGTTCTGAACATGATGGGCGTCAATATAATAAAAACGAGAGGATTTTCTATTGCTATGATTTTCATACCAAGACCTTCATATATTTTCAATTTTTCCTGCAACACTTTGTACATACTCTGTTTGTCCCTTCCACCAAAATTAATTTGCCTATAGCAAGGAAACTCTGTTAAAACGTTATTAATAAATTGAATTTAGAACTTACCTCCGCCCCCGGAACTATCCAGACAGATACAAGAGGCCCTCCCTCTTGGCTGTCTGAATGATTAAGTTCCCATCTGCCCTTCTGGGTTATAGCTTTTAGAGCTGGTCCCCGATGGAGAGTGGTTTTTAGTCCGTGAGAATCGGATACTAGCCTCCGAATTCCGTTCAGGAGTGCGTCTATTAAGATTTTCCACTCTCTAGTCCAAAAACAAAAAAAAAAAAAAACTTACCTCCATTGATCGTATAGATGATAAATCTGACGATCCGTAGGATTCAACTGTGCGTTTGCTAATACTTCAAAAATGTTTGAATAATCATTTTCGTTTTCTAGCATAAGTTCGTGGTAGTTTTTTGCGGAAGAAGGGGACATTCCTTCATTAAAATATTGAATAAATATTACTTTGGTAAGCTGACTCATGCGTAAGTAACTGTATGTCTCGGCAACTTTCAATTTGTGACTGTGTTTAAAATCGATCTCAAATGGATAAAAAATCGAAAATATTTTGACACTCAAATAATAAATTATCTCTTACTGTGATTACAATGTTGTATCCAACTTTCAAATGCGGGTCATTTTTTATAGTATTTGGATTCAATTTCTTAAAAAGAAATACAATTTTGGCATCACATCCTTTGTTCCTTATTCGGGTCAAAGATTTTTTCAATTCTGCGACTTTGTTGAAATTATTGTGATGACACTTAAACACTTTCTTGTACTCAAATTTTTTCAGTGATGGATATGTATATCTAACAATCCAATTTGTTGTGGTGCCAGCGCTAAAATTGCGAATCCAGTCATCACACCATTCACTATTTGTCTTATTTTGATCTTGATTCTTGCTTCTTATAATAACACTATAGTCGTTGCAACTAACATAATTATAGTTTTCAATTACATCGTTTTTATGGATAATGTTCTTCAAGGCATTCAGGTTTGCTTCCATCTCTAATTGCGATTTCAGAAATTTTTATATTCACTCAATTATTAAAATTGGTAACAATAAATGTAGCAAACTAAAACACACGTGACTCGCTCAAAGACTGTGTCTAAATTTTGTTTACATTAATAAAAACTGGAAAGCGCGTGCGTGCGTTCGTTCTGCTTTCCGTTGTATAGCGTTGCAAGAGCTCTGTATCGCGGTATGATTTGGAATATAAATACGCACGTATCGTAACTTCGTATCCTACTATGTTATAGAATAACGTCTATCTGTATCGTGGTATGACTTGGAGTATACAAATACGTGTGTCTCATATACAAATCATACTACGTTACAGAATGGTGTTCTTCTGTATAATGGTATATAATGTAAATACGCCACCCGGTGAGTTAACTCACTTCTGAAATCAACGTGGCAACAGCGCATTTCGTGTTTATATTTGGTAAATTTTAGGGGAATTCAAATTTTAGGTTAATTTATATTTACAAATTTAAAATTTGACATCCAAACAAAATTCATACAAGTGCAAAAAATAATGTTTAATTAACTTGAAATGGTTAAAAAAAAGGTTCGTGTATATTTTAATTATTAAAATATAATTTGTGAACTATCAATTTGATTATTAGGTGTGCAAGTTTGAAATGTTTTTCTATCAAGAGTCCGTACATAAAACATATTGAAGCAAAAGATAATCGCAAACAACTGCTTTGTTGGTAGGACTCCCCGCTACAATACAACATATTCATTTAGTTCTTTATGAATTAATAAGATAATTTTTTTCGTGGTATACATGACGAATGTTGAGCCAAATAAACAGCATTTGTGGTTTGTGATATTTTTTTTGTTTAATCAAAGAGAAAGGCATAAGAAAGTGATTAAATTCTTATTGAGACTTACGGCAATCGTGCTGTAACCATTAAGTGGTGATTTCAATGTTATTGTCAAAAAATACGAAAATCGACCAAAGAAGTTTCAAAATGAATTACAAGTATTATTGGACAAACATGATATACAAATACAACAAATGATGGTGGAGGAGTTGAATGTTACCCGGTAAACCATTTCCGATCGCCTGAAAGCCATAGGAAAGATTCAAAAGGTTGGAAAATGGAACGAAAAACTACGTGACATGATGCTTTTACGCCGTAACGAAAGGGTATCACAATCAAAAATTAATATATTTTGAAATTTTCAAAGTAAAATATAATGAGTAATGGGTAACGACATCAACATTGAGTGCGAGATCGGATAAGTTTGGGTATATGAAGATGTAATGTGTGCGGTGGGATCCGAAAGTACAAGTGAACTACGTCCATTCCCGACAACAAATGATCAATGGAGTTCAATGGAAGATGAAGTTCTTGTTTGGAATGGTACCCATAAATTTCTTGAGAGATGAGCAAAATATATAGAAAAAGGGCGCCGATACTTTGATTAAAATCCAATCTTGTCATTGTTTTCTCGTCCCAATCCAACGTATGTGCCCAAATACATTTTCAATGCAATTTAATTTTCCAGGATGTATGGTGACATTTGAAATATCTAGAGTTGTCCCACATATCTGCAATTTTGTCAATAATTGATGATGTTTTTAATAAGTAAGCATAATTATTGATGGATTGATATCTTTTCAATTCGTACAAATGCTACATGTGTGCAAACAGTACGTTTTGTGGTTTCTGGGAAATTATATTTTTCAGAAAAAACAAGAATATATACATTATAATGTTGTACTTGCAATTAAGTTTTACTATCTTTTACTTTATACTTATACTTTATCTTTTTTCTATAAATGTTTAACCCTTCAACATTTTGAAGATATCCTTCTTATCTTGAGTGTTAATAACTTAAGCTGATGTATCTATCATATCAATGTATTTTTTACTTTTTGAAGCAATTACTAATGGGAAACTTATAAACTAATTACATATGATATCTACTTGAAAACTAACTGAGGTATAAAAACACAAAGCTGCAAGTAGCTACAATTTTCAAATTATATATTAACAAATGAAGTATAAAATTAAATTTACCTTACACAGGTAAACATTTGGTGTTGAGCTAAGGATTTATAAATAGATGGAATATTTCAACAATATATGAAAGATATCTATTAGTACCCCACACAACTTAATAAACTCTACCTCACTTAATTATATGATACATTGTACAGTATAAATTAAATTTTATTCGTTAAGTATTCAGAATTCAAGACATGAAAGAGTTTCTGGAATAACATTTTCTGGTTGTCTAACATCATTAGTACTGGCTGCAAAGCTAGTTCAAAAGATTCCAAATTTTATTTTTTTTTTAATTAGAATTAAACTCTCCTCGGCTTCAATACCCTTGTTTGACAGTTTTAATTGTTTTTTGGGTCAATAGTCGAACACGACGTACCATGTTATGTATCTTTGGAGTTTTTTAGATTAAACACTATGTATCAAGTCTATCGGAATGATTACGGGGTCGATTGTAAACCAACTGATCTATAGAGTATTTTTATTAGTATATGGATCTTGTTGGTTGAATGTACAGACTGAGTAGGATCATTTTTAAATTTTTGGTCTGAAAGTACGGTGGGGAAAGGCACGGTACGGTTTCTGAATCAGAACGCAACTGCCGTGGACATATTCATATTAGGGGAACCGGAAGCTAATGTCGTTTTATTACTCAAACGAATAAATTTTTAATAAGTCTTTATTTTTAATGAACAATATAATCACTCTAGTTATCAATAACTTTGTGCCAATTTTCAATCCCGGACCGATAATCAAAAATCAATTGGTTTTTGAGTAAACTTTATCGAGATCCTATTTTGAACATTATCCAGAAACACCTTTTTGGGATGTAAACCCAAACCCCAACTCCCACATTATTGAAACGGTTCTGAAACTTGTGAAATTAGTTTCTGAAAAACTTTAGTGACAATTGTCATTAAAAAAAGTATACAAATGTATGTGTTTTCCAGTAATATTTTTTTGAGAAAAAGATCCCATGACATGAGTCGCAATTGAGGATTTGAATTTTCTTTAATAAATATCCAACTACCTAAGAAGAACCTTGAAGAGAATTAGAATCACTATTTTTCAACTAATAAACATCGGATTCGAAAATAGAAACATCAGACGTAGTCACCGAATTGTCGGAATCAGAAAGAAATTTTGAAAATGCCCCTAAAGATTTGTCATCATCTTTATACTATCTGTATTTTACACTTAATAATATTAGGAAGATTGAAAATGTCAATTTTTTATTTCAGATACTGGGCTTGGAATATTATAATCATTAATCGAATTAGAAAGAAATACAGAAATTTCTTGAAGGGGTGGAAGAAGTACAGTTCACTTTTTTAGGAAACGTTTTTGACTGTTAAAATCAAGATCTGAAATTGAAAAACATATGGCATATGCCATATGCATCTTTTTGTCGGGTGTATTTATGTCACCATGTGCTTTGAAAATTTGTATCTCTAATATTGATCCTGGATAATGGCAATGTCTATGTAGTTTCGATGAAGTCTTTCCTCTAGAAGTGCTGTGGCTTATTTTCTCTGTCGAGGTTTATTTGAATAATCTAATTGTTTGTCCTTATTGTTGTTAGTAGTCGACTCTCGCTCTTGCCAATTCCTTTTTTTATGACCATTGGGCATCTGTTGTCGGTTACCCTGTTGTGCTTTTTATCCTGGCTGGATCATCCTTGCAATACTTTGCCACGTGTCCCAATCTGCAGCACTTAAAGCATGTGTAACGAGTACGATGGCAATTTAATTACCAAAGATGATAAGCGACAGTACCTGAAGTCTTCTTGAAAGACTCATTACATCAGGTTAAAGGGAGCGATTTTATCTAATAATCTTCGAAGTTATCTGACTATACACTTCTATATAATTTCTAATTCTAGTGTCTTTAATCTTTGATTCTGTATCTTAACGTCTCAGCTACTGGGTTCTGGTGATTTCAAACGTACAGCTGGAACCTGTGTAAAGTAGCACACACACTTAATAATTCACCGTCACGTACCGAACACGGATAATTTGAATACACTTACTTGCCTTAATTCCGTCATGAAAGTTTCGAATAAAATCTGCTGAAACTACTGAAGGGGGAGAAAAAGGTGGTACCGAAGTACTGAAATCTCCCCAACAACGATTTGCTGCGACGACTGGAAGAATTTTTGGTCAGAAAAAACGGTTATTGATAAATTAAAATTTCGGCATTCGATGGCAAAAGTCATCAGTTATTTTTTTCAGACGGTACAATTTTTACAGCGGCGTGACGATGATGTATTCCTTGCTTATGAAGAGTTCTTCATATTGTGGTTGAACATACCCCGAGCTTTGGAGCAAAATTCTTGTTGCTTTGAAACCCGTCTTCAACAAACGCATTCACTAGCCTTTCTGTTTGGGCTGCCCCTATAAAAGGTGTTCTACCAGGGCGCGATCTGTTGGTGCTACGGTTTTCTTGTTCAAAATTTCTAATCCACCTTTGAACAGTCACCCTCTAAAAATCATGATTTATTTTTAAATATGTGGCTATTTTATACTATTTGCATAAAAATCTCCGAAATTAGACTTTTTTCCATTATAATACCATCTCACCAAGCGAGTTTCTCATTTCTTCCGTTTTTTTTTTGTTCAATTCCACATCTTTCCATCTCTCGTGTTATCCAGAGTATTGGACTCAGACTGGAACCCTGCGGACATCCCCTTTGGGTACTTAGACGCTATTATCCTCGAAGAAGTGTCAGCAGATCGACTCTAGTTGTCTGTCTACCCCAGTTTTCTGTAGCTGTTCCTTAATGTATGAGTGCCATGTGTTGTTGAATGTAATTGTGCGTTACCCTGTCGTTTGTGAATTTATGTTTGTGGAAGGGATCCTCAATGATGCCCCTTTGTATTTTTATGCGTAACATATTTAATATGGATGAAAGTAGATGGAAAAATCTATTGACCAACCTGCTCTTTCTTTTGGAACTGTTGCAATCTTTGGTGAGGTATTTTTCGGTGCATTTTACGCATCTTGGTGGGTTATTGCAATTTTTTTAGCCATGCCCAAAGTTTTGGCGTCTGTGCTGCTTAGCTGTTCCTTAGGTGTGTCTTGTCATTTTCTAGTTCCTGGATTTTTTCTTTTAGATTTTTATGTTTGACTTTTGTGCTCTTGATTATGGTCATTTTTGGTCTCAGAGTTTCTCCGGACCATGAAAAGCATCCGGCGCTCTCTGTTCAGATGATCAAATGAGTGATGAATGATACAGAAAACTTTATACGCCTAGTACGGACCAATCGAATGTGCGATAGTGAAAAAAAAGGTAACGCCTTCGCCAAGAACACTTCCCTTGGAGTGAGAATCTTCCCTCACAGAGTTCAGGACCACAGAATGATCACCAAGCTGCTCGATGCTAAAAACATTCCCTACAATACTCACTAACTCTCCGAAGACAAACATACGTGGAGTTAACCAAGTGGTCTCTGAGGACCAAGTACTCACAAAACTGGCCAACAAAGGCCTCCCTATCGTCAAGATGCATCGTATGCGCCGTGGCGACATCAGGCCATTCATGTCGGTGCATCTCCAACGCACCGAAGTCGCCAAAACAATCTTCGACATCCAAACTGTTGCAGGTCTCTCGGTAACAGTAGAGCCGAAAAAAAAATACCCCACTGAGCCCGTTGCCTTAAGTTTATGGATCACGCACGAGATACCCTCCCATTCTGCATAATGGAACCCAACTTACCATTGACACTGATGAAGTCGAAGCTTTTGGTGAATCCTTGGAAGCCGAGTGCTCTCCAAATCCAAGCCATCCCCAATTCCTTGCGGAATACCTCAAATTTCCGAAACCATTAATGCAATGGTTCTCCCACTCCCTTCCCCAAACATCCACCATACCTCTCCCACTGAGATTTTCAACTTCATTCGTTCCCTGAAGAATCGAGTCCAGGACCTGATTCTATCCCGAATCACGCCTTAAAACTCCTTCCATCTCTCCACATCATCATGTTGACAGTCAACGCAATCCTTCGTCTTCAACTGAAATTCTGAACGCAAAGTCTTTCCTACAAATTTCCTAGGAAGTAGCACAAGAGCTCCCGTTAAGGTAATCCCAGAGAAGTTGTAGGAGGAACTCCTTGGGATCCCTGATTTGGCGGGAGTCACATTGCCGAATGAGTATTGTATTTTTAGAATAAAACACTTAATCATTTAACATACCATTACCTACGATTCATAAACATTTATTTTTATGCCACTAAACTATTATGACTAAATGTGTGATTTTTTCCTACTGTGATTGTAGTTTCCGTTAAAATTATGTTTTACAAATTTCCATTCCTTACGGTCTTATTTATAGTACAGTATACTATTCTGTAATTTCAATACATTTCATGCACTGTCAAATCTTCTAATTCAGTTTTTGAATGTAAGACCAGTGTTAGTGATTTCTTGTGAACAATAAGGACATGCATTCTTTTTTGTCCGTGAGGGCATCAGTGGGAAAAGTCGATATGAACCAAAAACTAATAGTACAGTTCTTAATCTCTAGGAAGCAAAAAAACTCTAAAGTGACGAAATTTCTGTATAGTTCAATTTTTAATAAAATAGTTCATATCCACTTTGCATTCTAGTACAATATAAAATTCTGTAAGGGCAGGACGTTGTAGAGGAACACAATCATTCACAATCTGGTGTTTATTGAAAAGAACACGTGCATATCTAAACAGGGTTTACCACTCAGTGACAGTTTTATATTTCCATGTTGAATCTGCGACCATGTTTCCTGTTGGTATAGGCAACCCATAATACGCAACACACCTTTTACAATACTAATTACCCTGAAATTCTACACTTTTGGGCCCGTTTATTTGTTTCGTTCATTTTTCCCAAACCATACCGGTATTGACGCAAAAAATATATATTCTGGAGTTATTACGAGACTAACACGAATCCATTTTTATTTTGATTCTAATATTTTAGCCGAGAAATATGTAACATAATTTTAATAGCTTTGTTAGTAACTGAACACAAAAAAAAATCTTAAAATTAATGTTTTTTTTATCAATTATTTAGATAATCAAGAATATTTAACTAAAAATTAATTAAATAATTAATGATATTTTCTTAGTTAATTACTAAATATTCAAGTACTTAGTAATATTTTTAAAAACAATAATTTAATATATAAAAGTAATCTTTTATGACTAGTAATAAAAACAAACTTCAGTACTTCAGCGACACCTTTATTTCTTTCCTTCAATATTTACGTACAAAAATAATCATATCATTTTTTTAACATCCTTTCTCAATCCTACTCTTCTTATTCGCTGTCCTCATCTTCACTTATATAATACGTCCTAAATCTGCTGTTCTTGAGCATCCGTGACAGCGTCTCACACTTCCAATCTCTGGCTTTAATTATCATCCTATTCCCTTTGATTACAATTATTTTTGCTGTTCCCATCTCATAAATTTTCATATCCTTTATTTTATCAACCATCTCTCTCTTTCCTCTAATGTCTTTGAAAACCACAACTCTTTCTAGCTTATTTTCTCTCCTTCTTTGTATTAGTTTTTCTTCTGCATTGCTTCTTTCTTCTCTATTATTCTTCCTTCCTACTTTATTAGCGTAGCTTATCTTGTTTTTAGTCTCGAAGTGGGTAGGGACAGTGGGAATCTCGTTACTCCATTCATGCGCGTCATCTATTAGATGACGACGCTTTTGGCTAGGAAAATACTTTATTAAGTACATGTACATATTTGTTAAATTCCAGAAGTAACAAGTTTTAAGAAACTAAAACTCGATCCCGCCAAACATACGTCATAAAAGAAGCATGTATTTTAGAGCCGCATTTTAACACAGAGCAAATACAGCGTGGACTGACGTATTTTTAAAAAGACATCAAGCTGCTGATTGCATCTCGGCCAGATCCCTCTTGCACCAACTATGATTGGACAAAATACAATATTTCGATCTGGCCATTTATGCTTTGTCGCCTCTAAAACTTTTTGGTTTTCGTACACTAGTCTTTTCCGATTCCACACAGTCCCTAAGCCGTCTTGCCCTTCCCATGAAACTTGAACGTCAATGACTAGAGAGCGAATGTCATTCAGCTGGACCACTATATCTGGTTTAAAAAGGGTACGGTCGGGATGTCTTATGTGAGGTTCACATAATTCAAAAATGCCCCCATAGCAGAGATAGAGAAGAGTAGGAAGAGATAAAGAATTAGAAGGGTGAGATTTTGAGATGTGAGTTTTAGAACCCCCCTAATGCCAAACCTATGACCAAGATACTTAATATTAATATACTATCTAATCTGAATATATATTATAGCCCCTGTTTTCTTCCAACGTACAATTCTGACTCTGCGACAATTTCAAAATACCTCAAACCGTAAGGTAATTAATATATTTATATAGTTTGTTGAAAAATCTAATCTGAATATATATTGTAGACCCTGTTCTTCTTCAACGTACAATTCTAGCACTGCGTCAACTTCAAAAGACATTTTGAAGTTTGTTGAAAACTCTAATCTGAATATATATTTCAGCCCCTGTTCTCCCCCAACATGCAATTCTGGCACTGCGACAACTTCAAAAGACATCAAACTGTAAGATAACTAGGATATTTAAGAAGTTTGTTGAAAACTCCAATCTGAATATATATTTCAGCCCCTCTTCTCCTCCAACATGCAATTCAGGCACTGCGACAATTTCAAAATGCCTCAAACCGTAAGGTAATTAATATATTTATAAAGTTTGTTGAAAGATCTAATCTGAATATATATTGTAGACCCTGTTCTCCTCCAACGTAAATTTCTGACTGCGACAATTTCAAAATACCTCAAACCGTAAGGTAAGTAATATATTTTAAAAGTTTTTGAAGAATCTAATTTGAATTTATATTTTGGCACCTGTTCTTCTCCAACGTACAATTCTGGCTCCGCGACAACTTCAAAATACCTCAAACCGTAAGGTAATTAATATATTTATAAAGTTCGTTGAAAAATCTAACCTGAATATATCTTGTAGCCAATGTTTTCTTCCAACGTACAATTCTGGCCCTGCGACAATTTCAAAATACCTCAAACCGTAAGATAACTAATATATTTAAAAAGTTGGTTGAAAAATCTAATTTGAATATATATTTCAGCCACTCTTCTCCTCTAACGTACAATTCTGGCACTGCGACAACTTCAAAATACCTCAAACCGTAAGGTAATTAATATATTTATAAAGTTTGTTAAAAATCTAATCTGAATATATATTGTAGCCCCTGATCTTCAACGTACACTTCTAGTACTGCAACAACCTCAAAAGACATCAAATTGTAAGATAACTAGGATATTTAAGAAATTTTTTGAAAACTCTAATCTGAAAATTTATTTCAGCCCTTCTTCTCCTCCAACGTACAATTGTGGCACTGCGACAACTTCAAAAGACATCAAACTGTAGGAAAACTAGGATAATTAAAAAGTTTTTTGAAAAATCTAATCTGAATATATTTTGTGGCCCCTGTTCTCCTCCAACGTACAATTCTGGCTCTGCGACAATTTTCAAATACCTCAAACCGTAAGGTAATTAATATATTTAAAAATTTGTTCAAAAATCTAGTCAGAATATATATTTCAGCCACTGTTCTCCTCCATCATACAATTATGGCACTGCGACAAATTCAAAAGACCTCAAATCGTAAGGTAAGTTTGTTGAAAAATCAAATCTGAATATATATTCTAGCCCCTCTTCTCCTCCAACATACAATTGTGGCACTGCGACAACTTCAAAAGACATCAAACTGTAGGATAACTAGGATAATTAAGAAGTTTTTTGAAAAATCTAATCTGAATATATATTTCAGCCCCTCTTCTCCTCCAACGTACAATTCTGGCACTGCGACAACTTTAAAATATCTCAAACCGTAAGGTAATTTATATATTTATAAAGTTAGTTAGAAAACCTAATCTGAATATATATTGTAGCCCCTGTTCTTCAACGTACAATTCTAGCACTGCGACAACTTCAAAGAGATTAAACTGTAAGATAACTAGGATATTTCTGAAGTTTGTTGAAAACTCTAATCTGAATATATATTTCAGCCCCTCTTCTCCTCCAACGTACAATTCTGGCTGTGCGTCAACTTCAAAATACCTCAAACCGAAAGGTAATTAATATATTTATAAAGCTTGTTGGAAAATCTAATCTGAATATAAATTTCAGCCCCTCTTCTCCTCCAACATGCAATTCAGGCACTGCGACAATTTCAAAAGACCTCAAACCGTAAGGTAAATTAATATATTTATAAAGTTTGTTGAAAAATCTAATCTGAATATATATTGTAGCTCCTGTTTTCTTCCAACGTACAATCCGGGCCCTGCGACAATTTCAAAATACCTCAAACCGTAAGGTAATTAATATATTTATAAAGTTAGTTAGAAAACCTAATCTGAATATATATTTTAGCCCCTGTTCTTCAACGTACAATTCTAGCACTGCGACAACTTCAAAAACATCACACTGTAAGATAACTAGGATATTTCAGAAGTTTGTTGAAAACTCTAATCTGAATATATATTTCAGCCCCTCTTCTCCTCCAACGTACACTTCTCGCACTGCGACAACTTCAAAAGGCATCAAACTCTAAGATAACTAGGATAATTAAGACGTTTTTTGAAAAATCTAATCTGAATATATATTGTAGCCCCTCTTCTCCTCCAACGTACAATTCTGGCACTGCGACAACTTCAAAAGACATCAAACTGTAAGATAACTAGGATAATTAAGAAGTTTTTTGAAAAATCTAATCTGAATATATATTGTAGCACCTGTTCTGCTCCAATGTACAATTCTGGCTGTGCGACAACTTCAAAATACCTCAAACCGTAAGGTAATTAATAAATTTATAAAGTTAGTTGAAAAACCTAATCTGAATATATATTGTAGCCCCTGTTCTTCAACGTACAATTCTGGCACTGCGACAACTTCAAAAGACATCAAACTGTAAGATAACTAGGATAATAAAGAAGTTTTTTGAAAAATCTAATCTGAATATATATTGTAGCACCTGTTCTCCTCCAATGTACAATTCTGGCTCTGCGACAACTTCAAAAGACATCAAACTCTAAGAAAACTAGGATAATTAAGACGTTTTTTGAAAAATCTAATCTGAATATATATTGTAGCCCCTCTTCTCCTCCAACGTACAATTCTGGCACTGCGACAACTTCAAAAGACATCAAACTGTAAGATAACTAGGATAATTAAGAAGTTTTTTGAAAAATCTAATCTGAATATATATTGTAGCACCTGTTCTCCTCCAATGTACAATTCTGGCTCTGCGACAATTTCAAAATACCTCACACCGTAAGGTAATTAATATATTTAAAAAGTTTTAGAAAAATCTAATTTGAATTTATATTTTAGCACCTGTTCTTCTAAAACGTGTAATTCTGGCTGTGCGACAACTTCAAAATACCTCAAACCGTAAGGTAATTAATAAATTTATAAAGTTAGTTGAAAAACCTAATCTGAATATATATTGTAGAACCTGTTCTTCAACGTACAATTCTAGCACTGCGTCAACTTCAAAAGACATTTTGAAGTTTGTTGAAAAATCTAATCTGAATATATATTGTAGCCCCTGTTTTCTTCCAACGTACAATTCTGACTCTGCGACAGTTTCAAAATACCTCAAACCGTAAGGTAAATTAATATATTTATAAAGTTTGTTGAAAAATCTAATCTGAATATATATTTTAGCCCCTGTTTTCTTCCAACGTACAGTCCAAGCCTGACGACAATTTCAAAATACCTCAAACCGTAAGGTAATTAATATATTTATAAAGTTAGTTAGAAAACCTAATCTGAATATATATTTTAGCCCCTCTTCTCCTCCAACGTACAATTCTCGCACTGCGACAACTTCAAAAGACATCAAACTGTAAGATAACTGGGATAATTAAGACGTTTTTTAAAAAATCTTATCTGAATATAATTTGTAGCCCCTCTTCTCCTCCAACGTACAATTCTGGCACTGCGACAACTTCAAAAGACATCAAACTGTAAGATAACTAGGATAATTAAGAAGTTTTTTGAAAAATCTAATCTGAATATATATTGTAGCACCTGTTCTCCTCCAATGTACAATTCTGGCTGTGCGACAACTTCAAAATACCTCAAACCGTAAGGTAATTAATAAATTTATAAAGTTAGTTGAAATACCTAATCTGAATATATATTTTAGCCCCTGTTTTCTTCCAACGTACAGTCCAAGCCTGACGACAATTTCAAAATACCTCAAACCGTAAGGTAATTAATATATTTATAAAGTTAGTTAGAAAACCTAATCTGAATATATATTTTAGCCCCTCTTCTCCTCCAACGTACAATTCTCGCACTGCGACAACTTCAAAAGACATCAAACTGTAAGATAACTGGGATAATTAAGACTTTTTTAAAAAATCTTATCTGAATATAATTTGTAGCCCCTCTCCTCCTCCAACGTAAAATTCTGGCTCTGCGACAACTTCAAAATACTTCAAACTGTAAGGTAATTAATATATTTAAAAAGTTTGTTGAAAAATCTAATCTCAATATATATTTCAGCCCCTGTTCTCCTCCAACGTACAATTCTGGCACTGCGACAACTTCAAAATACCGCAAACCGTAAGGTAATTAATATATTTATAAAGTTTGTTGAAAAATCCAATCTGAATATATATTGTAGCCCCTGTTGTTCAACGTACAATTCTAGCACTGCGACAATTTCAAAAGACATCAAACTGTAAGATAACTAGGATAATTAAGAAGTTTGTGGAAAAATCTAATCTGAATATATATTGTAGCCCCTGTTTTCTTCCAACGTACAATTCTGACTCTGCGACAATTTCAAAATTTCTCAAACCGTAAGGTAATTAATATATTTATAAGGTTTGCTGAAAAATCTAATCTGAATATATATTGTAGCCCCTGTTTTCTTCCAACGTACAATTCTGACTTTGCGACAATTTCAAAATACCTCAAACCGTAAGGTAATTAATATATTTATAATGTTTGTTGAAAAATCTAATCTGAATATATATTGTAGCCCCTGTTCTCCTCCAACGTACAATTCTGACTCTGCGACAATTTCAAAATACCTCAAACCGTAAAGTAAGTAATATATTTAAAAAGTTTGTTGAAAAATCTAATTTGAATATATATTTCAGCCCCTGCTCTCCTCCAACGTACAATTTTGGCTCTGCGACAAATTCAAAATTCATCAAACCGTAAAGTAATTAATATATTTAAATAGTTTGTTGAAAAATCTAATCTGAATATATATTGTAGCCCCTGTTATCTTCCAACGTACAATTCTGACTCTGCGACAAGTTCAAAATACCTCAAACCGTAAGGTAATTAATATATTTATAAAGTTTGTTGAAAAATCTAATCTGAATATATATTGTAGCCCCTCTTCTCCTCCAACGTACAATTCTGGCACTGCGACAACTTCAAAAGACATCAAACTGTAAGATAACTAGGATAATTAAGAAGTTTTTTGAAAAATCTAATCTGAATATATATTGTAGCACCTGTTCTCCTCCAATTTACAATTCTGGCTGTGCGACAACTTCAAAATACCTCAAACCGTAAGGTAATTAATAAATTTATAAAGTTAGTTGAAAAACCTAATCTGAATATATATTGTAGACCCTGTTCTTCAACGTACAATTCTGGCACTGCGACAACTTCAAAAGACATCAAACTGTAAGATAACTAGGATATATAAGAAGTTTGTTGAAAACTCTTATCTGAATATATATTTCAGCCACTCTTCTCTTCCAACATGCAATTCAGGCACTGCGACTACCTCAAAATACCTCAAACCATAAGGTAAGTAATATAATTAAAAAGTTTGTTGAAAAATCTAATCTCAATATATATATCAGCCCCTGTTCTCCTCCAACGTACAATTCTGGCTCTGCGACAACTTCAAAATACTTCAAACCGTAAGGTAATTAATATATTTGAAAAGTTTGTTGAAAAATATAATCTCAATATATATTGTAGCCCCTGTTTTCTTCCAACGTACAATTCTGACTCCGCGAAAAATTCAAAATACCTCAAACCGTTTTTAAGGTTTGTTAAAAAATCTAATCTGAATTTATATTGTAGCCATGGTTCTTCAACGTACAATTCTAGCACTGCGTCAACTTCAAAATACCTCAAACCGTAAGGTAATTAATATATTTATAAAGTTTGTTGAAAAATCGAATCTGAATATATTTTGTAGCCCCTGTTCTTCAACGTACAATTCTAGCACTGCGACAATTTCAAAAGACATCAAACTGTAAGATAACTAGGATATTTAAGAAGCTTGTTGAAAAATCTAATCTGAATATATATTGTAGCCCCTGTTTTCTTCCAACGTACAATTCTGACTCTGCGACTATTTCAAAATACCTCAAACCGTGAGGTAATTAATATATTTATAAAGTTTGTTGAAAAATCGAATCTGAATATATATTGTAGCCCCTGTTCTTCAACGTACAATTCTAGCACTGCGACAACTTCAAAAGACATCAAACTGTAAGATAACTAGGATATTTAAGGAGTTTGTTGAAAACTCTAATCTGAATATATATTTCAGCCACTCTTCTCTTCCAACATGCAATTCAGGCACTGCGACCACTTCAAAATACCTCAAACCGTAAGGTAATTAATAAATTTATAAAGTTAGTTGAAATACCTAATCTGAATATATATTGTAGCCCCTGTTCTTCAACGTACAATTCTAGCACTGCGAGAACTTCAAAAGACATCAAACTGTAAGATAACTAGGATATATAAGAAGTTTGTTGAAAACTCTAATCTGAATATATATTTCAGCCACTCTTCTCTTCCAACATGCAATTCAGGCACTGCGACAACTTCAAAATGCCTCAAACCGTAAGGTAATTAATAAATTTATAAAGTTTGTTGAAAAATCTAATCTGAATATATATTGTAGCCCCTGTTCACCTCCAACGTAAAATTCTGACTCTGCGACAATTTCAAAATACCTCAAACCGTAAGGTAAGTAATATATTTTAAAAGTTTATGAAGAAACTAATTTGAATTTATATTTTGGCACCTGTTCTTCTCCAACGTACAATTCTGGCTCTGCGACAACTTCAAAATACCTCAAACCGTAAGGTAATTAATATATTTTTAAAGTTCGTTGAAAAATCTAATCTCAATATATATTTGAGCCCCTGTTCTCCTCCAACGTACAATTCTGGCACTGCGACAACTTCAAAATACCGCAAACCGTAAGGTAATTAATATATTTATAAAGTATATGGAAAAATCTAATCTGAATATATATTGTAGGCCCTGTTCTTCAACGTACAATTCTAGCACTGCGACAACTTCAAAAGACATCAAACTGTAAGATAACTAGGATATTTAAGAAGTTTGTTGAAAACTCTAATCTGAAAATATATTTCAGCCCCTCTCCTCCTCCAACGTACAATTCTGGCACTGCGACAACTTCAAAAGACATCAAACCTAAGATAACTTGGATCATTAAGAAGTTTGTTGAAAAATCTAATCTGAAAATATATTGTAGCCCCTGTTCTTCAACGTACAATTCTGGCTCTGCGACAACTTCAAAATACCTCAAACCGTAAGGTAATTAATATATTTTAAAAGTTTTTGAAAAATCTAATTTGAATTTATATTTTAGTATCTGTTCTTCTCCAACGTACAATTCTTGCACTGCGACAGCTTCAAAAGACATCAAGCTGTAAGATAACTAGGATATTTAAGAAGTTTGTTGAAAACTCTAATCTGAAAATATATTTCAGCCCCTCTTCTCCTCCAACGTACAATTCAGGCATTGCGACAATTTCAAAATACTTCAAACCGTAAGGTAATTAATATATTTAAAATGTTTGTTGAAAAATCTAATTTGAATATATATTTCAGCCTCTCTACCCTCTAACGTACAATTCTGGCACTGCGACAACTTCAAAAGACTTCAAACCCTAAGGTAATTAATACATTAAAAAAGATTGTTGAAAAATCTAATTTGAATTTATATTTTAGCACCTGTTCTTCTCCAACGTACAATTCTTGCTCTGCGACAACTTCAAAATACCTCAAACCGTAAGGTAAGTAATATATTTAAATAGTTTTTGAAAAATCTAATCTGAATATATATTGTAGCACCTGTTCTCCTCCAACGTACAATTCTGGCTCTGCGACAATTTCAAAATACCTCAAACCGTAAGGTAATTAATATATTTTAAAAGTTTTTGAAAAATCTAATTTGAATTTATATTTTAGTATCTGTTCTTCTCCAACGTACAATTCAGGCTCTGCGACAACTTCAAAATACCTCAAACCGTAAGGTAATTAATATATTTATAAAATTTGTTGAAAAACCTAATCTGAATATATATTGTAGCCCCTGTTCTCCTCCAACGTACAATTCTGGCTTTGCGACAATTTCAAAATACCACAAACCGTAAGGTAATTAATATATTTAAAATGGTTGTTGAAAAATCTAATCTCAATATATATTTCAGACCCTGTTCTGCTCCAACATGCAATTCAGGCACTGCGACAACTTCAAAATACCTCAAACCGTAAGGTAATTATTATATTTATAAAGTTTGTTGAAAAATGTAATCTGAATATATATTGTAGACCCTGTTCTTCTTCAACGTGCAATTCTAGCACTGCGTCAACTTCAAAAGACATTTTGAAGTTTGTTGAAAACTCTAATCTGAATAAATATTTCAGCCCCTCTTCTCCTCCAACGTACAATTCTGGCACTGCGACAATTTCAAAAGACATCAAAATGTAAGGTAATTAATATATTTATAAAGTTTGTTGAAAAATCTAATCTGAATATATATTTCAGCCCCTCTTCTCCTCCAAAATGCAATTCAGGCACTGCGACAATTTCAAAATATCTCAAACCGTAAGGTAATTAATATATTTATAAAGTTTGTTAAAAAATCTAATCTGAATATATATTGTAGCCCCTGTTCTCCTCCAACGTACAATTCTGACTCTGCGACAATTTCAAAATACCTCAAACCGTAAGGTAATTAAAATATTTATAAAATTTGTTGAAAAATCTAATCTGAATATATGTTGTAGACCCTGTTCTTCTTCAACGTACAATTCTAGCACTGCGTCAACTTCAAAAGACATTTTGAAGTTTGTTGAAAAATCTAATCTGAATATATATTGTAGAACCTGTTCTTCAACGTACAATTCTAGCACTGCGTCAACTTCAAAAGACATTTTGAAGTTTGTTGAAAAATCTAATCTGAATATATATTGTAGCCACTGTTCTCCCCCAACGTACAATTCTGACTCTGCGACAATTTCAAAATACCTCAAACCGTAAGGTAATTAAAATATTTATAAAATTTGTTGAAAAATCTAATCTGAATATATATTGTAGCCCCTGTTCTTCTTCAACGTACAATTCTAGCACTGCGACAACTTCAAAAGACATCAAACTGTAAGATAACTAGGATATTTAAGAAGTTTGTTGAAAACTCTAATATGAAAATATATTTCAGCCCCTCTCCTCCTCCAACGTACAATTCTGGCACTGCGACAACTTCAAAAGACATCAAACCTAAGATAACTTGGATAATTAAGAAGATTGTTGAAAAATCTAATCTGAAAATAAATTGTAGCCCCTGTTCTTCAACGTACAATTCTGGCTCTGCGACAACTTCAAAATACCTCTAACCGTAAGGTAATTAATATATTTTAAATGTTTTTGAAAAATCTAATTTGAATTTATATTTTAGTATCTGTTCTTCTCCAACGTACAATTCTTGCACTGCGACAGCTTCAAAAGACATAAAGCTGTAAGATAACTAGGATATTTAAGAAGTTTGTTGAAAACTCTAATCTGAAACTATATTTCAGCCCCTCTTCTCCTCCAACGTACAATTCAGGCATTGCGACAATTTCAAAATACTTCAAACCGTAAGGTAATTAATATATTTAAAATGTTTGTTGAAAAATCTAATTTGAATATATACTTCAGCCACTCTACCCTCTAACGTACAATTCTGGCACTGCGACAACTTCAATAGACTTCAAACCCTAAGGTAATTAATATATTTAAAATGGTTGTTGAAAAATCTAATCTCAATATATATTTCAGACCCTGTTCTGCTCCAACATGCAATTCAGGCACTGCGACAACTTCAAAATACCTCAAACCGTAAGGTAATTATTATATTTATAAAGTTTGTTGAAAAATGTAATCTGAATATATATTGTAGACCCTGTTCTTCTTCAACGTGCAATTCTAGCACTGCGTCAACTTCAAAAGACATTTTGAAGTTTGTTGAAAACTCTAATCTGAATAAATATTTCAGCCCCTCTTCTCCTCCAACGTACAATTCTGGCACTGCGACAATTTCAAAAGACATCAAACTGTAAGGTAATTAATATATTTATAAAGTTTGTTGAAAAATCTAATCTGAATATATATTTCAGCCCCTCTTCTCCTCCAACATGCAATTCAGGCACTGCGACAACTTCAAAATATCTCAAACCGTAAGGTAATTAATATATTTATAAAGTTTGTTAAAAAATCTAATCTGAATATATATTGTAGCCCCTGTTCTCCTCCAACATACAATTCTGACTCTGCGACAATTTCAAAATACCTCAAACCTTAAAGTAAGTAATATATTTAAAAAGTTTGTTGAAAAATCTAATTTGAATATATATTTCAGCCTCTCTACCCTCTAACGTACAAATCTGGCACTGCGACAACTTCAAAAGTCTTCAAACCCTAAGGCAATTAATACATTAAAAAAATTATTGAAAAATCTAATTTGAATTTATATTTTAGCACCTGTTCTTCTCCAACGTACAATTCTGGCTCTGCGACAATTTCAAAATACCTCAAACCGTAAGGTAAGTAATATATTTAAATAGTTTTTGAAAAATCTAATCTGAATATGTATTGTAGCACCTGTTCTCCTCCAACGTACAATTCTGGCTCTGCGACAATTTCAAAATACCTCAAACCGTAAGGTAATTAATATATTTTAAAAGTTTTTGAAAAATCTAATTTGAATTTATATTTTAGTATCTGTTCTTCTCCAACGTACAATTCTGGCTCTGCGACAACTTCAAAATACCTCAAACCGTAAGGTAATTAATATATTTATAAAATTTGTTGAAAAACCTAATCTGAATATATATTGTAGCCCCTGTTCTCCTCCAACGTACAATTCTGACTCTGCGACAATTTCAAAATACCTCAAACCTTAAAGTAAGTAATATATTTAAAAAGTTTGTTGAAAAATCTAATTTGAATATATATTTCAGCCTCTCTATCCTCTAACGTACAATTCTGGCACTGCGACAACTTCAAAAGACTTCAAACCCTAAGGTAATTAATACATTAAAAAAATTGTTGAAAAATCTAATTTGAATTTATATTTTAGCACCTGTTCTTCTCCAACGTACAATTCTGGCTCTGCGACAACTTCAAAATACCTCAAACCGTAAGGTAAGTAATATATTTAAATAGTTTTTGAAAAATCTAATCTGAATATATATTGTAGCACCTGTTCTCCTCCAACGTACAATTCTGGCTCTGCGACAATTTCAAAATACCTCAAACCGTAAGATAATTAATATATTTTAAAAGTTTTTGAAAAATCTAATTTGAATTTATATTTTAGTATCTGTTCTTCTCCAACGTACAATTCTGGCTCTGCGACAACTTCAAAATACCTCAAACCGTAAGGTAATTAATATATTTATAAAATTTGTTGAAAAACCTAATCTGAATATATATTGTAGCCCCTGTTCTCCTCCAACGTATAATTCTGGCTTTGCGACAATTTCAAAATACCACAAACCGTAAGGTAATTAATATATTTAAAATGGTTGTTGAAAAATCTAATCTCAATATATATTTCAGACCCTGTTCTCCTCCAACATGCAATTCAGACACTGCGACAACTTCAAAATACCTCAAACCGTAAGGTAATTATTATATTTATAAAGTTTGTTGAAAAATGTAATCTGAATATATATTGTAGACCCTGTTCTTCTTCAACGTGCAATTCTAGCACTGCGTCAACTTCAAAAGACATTTTGAAGTTTGTTGAAAACTCTAATCTGAATATATATTTCAGCCCCTCTTCTCCTCCAACGTACAATTCTGGCACTGCGGCAATTTCAAAAGACATCAAACTGTAAGGTAATTAATATATTTATAAAGTTTGTTGAAAAATCTAATCTGAATATATATTGTAGCCACTGTTCTCCCCCAACGTACAATTCTGACTCTGCGACAATTTCAAAATACCTCAAACCGTAAGGTAATTATAATATTTATAAAATTTGTTGAAAAATCTAATCTGAATATATATTTCAGCCCCTCTTCTCTTCCAACATGCAATTCAGGCACTGCGACAACTTCAAAATACCTCAAACCGTAAGGTAATTAATATATTTATAAAGTTTGTTGAAAATTCTATTCTGAATATATATTGTAGCCACTGTTCTCCCCCAACGTACAATTCTGACTCTGCGACAATTTCAAAATACCTCAAACCGTAAGGTAATTAAAATATTTATAAAATTTGTTGAAAAATCTAATCTGAATATATATTGTAGACCCTGTTCTTCTTCAACGTACAATTCTAGCACTGCGTCAACTTCAAAAGACATTTTGAAGTTTGTTGAAAAATCTAATCTGAATATATATTGTAGCCCCTGTTTTCTTCCAACGTACAATTCTGACTCTGCGACAGTTTCAAAATACCTCAAACCGTAAGGTAAATTAATATATTTATAAAGTTTGTTGAAAAATCTAATCTGAATATATATTGTAGACCCTGTTCTTCTTCAACGTACAATTCTAGCACTGCGTCAACTTCAAAATACCTCAAACTGTAAGGTAATTAATATATTTAAAAAGTTTTTGAAAAATCTAATTTGAATTTATATTTTAGCACCTGTTCTTCTCCAACGTACAATTCTGGCTCTGCGACAACTTCAAAATACCTCAAACCGTAAGGTAAGTAATATATTTAAATAGTTTTTGAAAAATCTAATCTGAATATATATTGTAGCACCTGTTCTCCTCCAACGTACAATTCTGGCTCTGCGACAATTTCAAAATACCTCAAACCGTAAGGTAATTAATATATTTATAAAGTTTGTTAAAAAATCTAATCTGAATATATATTGTAGCCCCTGTTCTCCTCCAATGTACAATTCTGACTCTGCGACAACTTCAAAATACCTCAAACTGTAAGGTAATTAATATATTTAAAAAGTTTTTGAAAAATCATTTTGAAGTTTGTTGAAAAATCTAATCTGAATATATATTGTAGAACCTGTTCTTCAACGTACAATTCTAGCACTGCGTCAACTTCAAAAGACATTTTGAAGTTTGTTGAAAAATCTAATCTGAATATATATTGTAGCCCCTGTTCTCCTCCAACGTACAATTCAGGCATTGCGACAATTTCAAAATACTTCAAACCGTAAGGTAATTAATATATTTAAAATGTTTGTTGAAAAATCAAATCTCAATATATATTTCAGACCCTGTTCTCCTCCAACATGTAATTCAGGCACTGTGACAACTTGAAAATACCTCAAACCGTAAGGTAATTAACATATTTATAAAGTTTGTTGAAAAATCTAATCTGAATATATATTGTAGACCCTGTTCTTCTTCAACGTGCAATTCTAGCAATGCGTCAACTTCAAAAGACATTTTGAAGTTTGTTGAAAACTCTAGTCTGAATATATATTTCAGCCCCTCTTCTCCTCCAACATGCAATTCAGGCACTGCGACGACTTCAAAATATCTCAAACCGTAAGGTAATTAATATATTTATAAAGTTTGTTAAAAAATCTAATCTGAATATATATTGTAACCCCTGTTCTCCTCCAATGTACAATTCTGACTCTGCGACAATTTCAATATACCTCAAACCTTAAAGTAAGTAATATATTTAAAAAGTTTGTTGAAAAATCTAATTTGAATATATATTTCAGCCTCTCTACCCTCTAACGTACAATTCTGGCACTGCGACAACTTCAAAAGACTTCAAACCCTAAGGTAATTAATACATTAAAAAAGATTGTTGAAAAATCTAATTTGAATTTATATTTTAGCACCTGTTCTTCTCCAACGTACAATTCTGGCTCTGCGACAACTTCAAAATACCTCAAACCGTAAGGTAAGTAATATATTTAAATAATTTTTGAAAAATCTAATCTGAATATATATTGTAGCACCTGTTCTCCTCCAACGTACAATTCTGGCTCTGCGACAATTTCAAAATACCTCAAACCGTAAGGTTATTAATATATTTTAAAGTTTTTGAAAAATCTAATTTGAATTTATATTTTAGTATCTGTTCTTCTCCAACGTACAATTCTGGCTCTGCGACAACTTCAAAATACCTCAAACCGTAAGGTAATTAATATATTTATAAAATTTGTTGAAAAACCTAATCTGAATATATATTGTAGCCCCTGTTCTCCTCCAACGTACAATTCTGGCTTTGCGACAATATCAAAATACCACAAACTGTAAGGTAATTAATATATTTAAAATGGTTGTTGAAAAATCTTATCTCAATATATATTTCAGACCCTGCTCTCCTCCAACATGCAATTCAGGCACTGCGACAACTTCAAAATACCTCAAACCGTAAGGTAATTATTATATTTATAAAGTTTATTGAAAAATGTAATCTGAATATATATTGTGGACCCTGTTCTTCTTCAACGTGCAATTCTAGCACTGCGACAACTTCAAAAGACATCAAACTGTAAGATAACTAGGATATTTAAGAAGTTTGTATTGAAAAATCTAATCTGAATATATATTGTAGCCCCTGTTTTCTTCCAACGTACAATTCTGACTCCGCGAAAAATTCAAAATACCTCAAACCGTTTTTAAGGTTTGTTGAAAAATCTAATCTGAATATATATTGTATACCCTGTTCTTCTTCAACGTACAATTCTAGCACTGCGTCAACTTCAAAATACCTCAAACCGTAAGGTAATTAATATATTTATAAAGTTTGTTGAAAAATCGAATCTGAATATATATTGTAGCCCCTGTTCTTCAACGTACAATTCTAGCACTGCGACAACTTCAAAAGACATCAAACTGTAAGATAACTAGGATATTTAAGAAGTTTGTATTGAAAAATCTAATCTGAATATATATTGTAGCCCCTGTTTTCTTCCAACGTACAATTCTGACTCTGCGACATTTTCAAAATACCTCAAACCGTGAGGTAATTAATATATTTATAAAGTATGTTGAAAAATCTAATCTGAATATATATTTCAGCCCCTCTTCTCCTCCAACGTACAATTCTGGCTCTGCGACAACTTCAAAATACTTCAAACCGTAAGGTAATTAATATATTTAAAAAGTTTGTTGAAAAATCTAATCTCAATATATATTTCAGCCCCTGTTCTCCTCCAACGTACAATTCTGGCACTGCGACAACTTCAAAATACCGCAAACCGTAAGGTAATTAATATATTTATAAAGCTTGTTGAAAAATCCAATCTGAATATATATTGTAGCCCCTGTTCTTCAACGTACAATTCCAGCACTGCGACAATTTCAAAAGACATCAAACTGTAAGATGACTAGGATAATTAAGAAGTTTGTTGAAAAATCTAATCTGAATATATATTGTAGCCCCTGTTTTCTTCCAACGTACAATTCTGACTCTGCGACAATTTCAAAATATCTCAAACCGTAAGGTAATTAATGTATTTATAAGGTTTGCTGAAAAATCTAATCTGAATATATATTTCAGCCCCTCTTCTCCTCCAACGTACAATTCTGGCTCTGCGACAACTTCAAAATACTTCAAACCGTAAGGTAATTAATATATTTAAAAAGTTTGTTGAAAAATCTAATCTCAATATATATTTCAGCCCCTGTTCTCCTCCAACGTACAATTCTGGCACTGCGACAACTTCAAAATACCGCAAACCGTAAGGTAATTAATATATTTATAAAGCTTGTTGAAAAATCCAATCTGAATATATATTGTAGCCCCTGTTCTTCAACGTACAATTCCAGCACTGCGACAATTTCAAAAGACATCAAACTGTAAGATGACTAGGATAATTAAGAAGTTTGTTGAAAAATCTAATCTGAATATATATTGTAGCCCCTGTTTTCTTCCAACGTACAATTCTGACTCTGCGACAATTTCAAAATATCTCAAACCGTAAGGTAATTAATGTATTTATAAGGTTTGCTGAAAAATCTAATCTGAATATATATTTCAGCCCCTCTTCTCCTCCAACGTACAATTCTGGCACTGCGACAACTTCAAAAGACATCAAACTGAAAGATAACTAGGATATATAAGAAGTTTGTTGAAAACTCTAATCTGAATATATATTTCAGCCACTCTTCTCTTCCAACATGCAATTCAGGCACTGCGACTACTTCAAAATATCTCAAACCGGAAGGTAATTAATATATTTATAAAGTTTGTTAAAAAATCTAATCTGAATATATATTGTAGCCCCTGTTTTCTTCCAACGTACAATTCTGACTTGCGACAATTTCAAAATATCTCAAACCGTAAGGTAATTAATTTATTTATAAGGTTTGCTGAAAAATCTAATCTGAATATATATTGTAGCCCCTGTTTTCTTCCAACGTACAGTTCTGACTTTGCGACAATTTCAAAATACCTCATACCGTAAGGTAATTAATATATTTATAAAGTTTGTTGAAAAATCTAATCTGAATATAAATTGTAGAACCTGTACTTCAACGTACAATTCTTGCACTGCGACAGCTTCAAAAGACATCAAGCTGTAAGATAACTAGGATATTTAAGAAATTTTTTGAAAACTCTAATCTGAAAATATATTTCAGCCCCTCTTCTCCTCCAACGTACAATTCTGGCACTGCGACAACTTCAAAAGACATCAAACTGTAAGATAACTAGGATAATTAAGATGTTTATTGAAAAATCTAATCTGAATATATATTGTAGCACCTGTTTTCCTCCAATGTACAATTCTGGCTCTGCGACAATTTCAAAATAACTCACACCGTAAGGTAATTAATGTATTTAAAAAGTTTTAGAAAAATCTAATTTGAATTTATATTTTAGCACCTGTTCTTCTCCAACGTGTAATTCTGGCTGTGCGATAAATTCAAAATACCTCAAACCGTAAGGTAATTAAAAAATTTATAAAGTTAGTTGAAAAACCTAATCTGAATATATATTGTAGCCCCTGTTCTTCAACGTACAATTCTAGCACTGCGACAACTTCAAAGACATCAAACTGTAAGATAACTAGGATATTTCAGAAGTTTGTTGAAAACTCTAATCTGAAAATATATTTCAGCCCCTCTTCTCCTCCAACGTACAATTGTGGCACTGCGACAACTTCAAAAGACATCAAACTGTAGGAAAACTAGGATAATTAAGAAGTTTTTTGAAAAATCTAATCTGAATATATTTTGTAGCCCCTGTTCTCCTCCAACGTATAATTCTGGCTCTGCGACAATTTCCAAATACCTCAAACCGTAAGGTAATTAATATATATAAAAATTTCTTAAAAAATCTAGTCAGAATATATATTTCAGCCACTGTTCTCCTCCAACATACAATTATGGCACTGCGACAAATTCAAAAGACCTCAAATCGTAAGGTAAGTTTGTTGAAAAATCAGATCTGAATATATATTGTAGCCCCTGTTCTTCAACGTACAATTCTAGCACTGCGACAACTTCAAATGACATCAAACTGTAAGATAACTAGGATATTTAAGAAGTTTGTTGAAAACTCTAATCTGAATATATATTTCAGCCACTCTTCTCTTCCAACATGCAATTCAGGCACTGCGACTACTTCAAAATACCTCAAACCATAAGGTAAGTAATATAATTAAAAAGTTTGTTGAAAAATCTAATCTCAATATATATATCAGCCCCTGTTCTCCTCCAACGTACAATTCTGGCTCTGCGACAACTTCAAAATACTTCAAACCGTAAGGTAATTAATATATTTGAAAAGTTTGTTGAAAAATCTAATCTCAACATATATTGTAGCCCCTGTTTTCTTCCAACGTACAATTCTGACTCCGCGAAAAATTCAAAATACCTCAAACCGTTTTTAAGGTTTGTTGAAAAATCTAATCTGAATATATATTGTATTCCCTGTTCTTCTTCAACGTACAATTCTAGCACTGCGTCAACTTCAAAATACCTCAAACCGTAAGGTAATTAATATATTTATAAAGTTTGTTGAAAAATCGAATCTGAATATATATTGTAGGCCCTGTTCTTCAACGTACAATTCTAGCACTGCGACAACTTCAAAAGACATCAAACTGTAAGATAACTAGGATATGTAAGAAGTTTGTTGAAAAATCTAATCTGAATATATATTGTAGCCACTGTTTTCTTCCAACGTACAATTCTGACTCTGCGACAATTTCAAAATACCTCAAACCGTAAGGTAATTAATATATTTATAAGGTTTGCTGAAAAATCTAATCTGAATATATATTGTAGCCCCTGTTTTCTTCCAATGTACAATTCTGACTCTGCGACAATTTCAAAATACCTCACACCGTAAGGTAATTAATGTATTTAAAAAGTTTTAGAAAAATCTAATTTGAATTCATATTTTAGCACCTGTTCTTCTCCAACGTGTAATTCTGGCTGTGCGATAACTTCAAAATACCTCAAACCGTAAGGTAATTAATAAATTTATAAATTTAGTTGAAAAACCTAATCTGAATATATATTGTAGCCCCTGTTCTTCAACGTACAATTCTAGCACTGCGACAACTTCAAAAAACATCAAACTGTAAGATAACTAGGATATTTCAGAAGTTTGTTGGAAACTCTAATCTGAATATATATTTCAGCCCCTCTTCTCCTCCAACGTACAATTCTGGCTGCGCGACAACTTCAAAATACCTCAAACCGTAAGGTAATTTATATATTTATAAAGCTTGTTGGAAAATCTAATCTGAATATAAATTTCAGCCCCTCTTCTCCTCCAACATGCAATTCAGGCACTGCGACAATTTCAAAATACCTCCAACCGTAAGGTAAATTAATATATTTATAAAGTTTGTTGATAAATCTAATCTGAATATATATTTTAGCCCCTGTTTTCTTCCAACGTACAGTCTGGGCCCTGCGACAACTTCAAAATACCTCAAACCGTAAGTTAATTAATATATTTATAAAGTTAGTTAGAAAACCTAATCTGAATATATATTTCAGCCCCTCTTCTCCTCCAACGTACAATTCTCGCACTGCGACAACTTCAAAAGACATCAAACTATAAGATAACTAGGATAATTAAGACGTTTTTTAAAAAATCTTATCTGAATATAAATTGTAGCCCCTCTTCTCCTCCAACGTACAATTCTGGCACTGCGACAACTTCAAAAGACATCAAACTGTAAGATAACTAGGATATTTAAGAAGTTTGTTGAGAAATCTAATCTGAATATATATTGTAGCCCCTGTTTTCTTCCAACGTACAATTCTGACCCTGCGACAATTTCAAAATACCTCATACCGTGAGGTAATTAATATATTTTAAAGTATGTTGAAAAATCTAATCTGAATATATATTTCAGCCCCTCTTCTCCTCCAACGTACAATTCTGGCTCTGCGACAACTTCAAAATACTTCAAACCGTAAGGTAATTAATATATTTAAGAAGTTTGTTGAAAAATCTAATCTCAATATATATTTCAGCCCCTGTTCTCCTCCAACGTACAATTCTGGCACTGCGACAACTTCAAAATACCGCAAACCGTAAGGTAATTAATATATTTATAAAGTTAGTTAGAAAACCTAATCTGAATATATATTTCAGCCCCGCTTCTCCTCCAACGTACAATTCTCGCACTGCGACAACTTCAAAAGACATCAAACTGTAAGATAACTAGGATAATTAAGAAGTTTGTTGAAAAATCTAATCTGAATATATATATTGTAGCCCCTGTTTTCTTCCAACGTACAATTCTGACTCTGCGACAATTTCCAAATACCTCAAACCGTAAGGTAATTAATATATATAAAAATTTCTTCAAAAATCTAGTCAGAATATATATTTCAGCCACTGTTCTCCTCCAACGTACAATTCTAGCTCTGCGTATTTAAAAAGTTTTAGAAAAATCTAATTTTAATTTATATTTTAGCACCTGTTCTTCTCCGACGTGTAATTCTGGCTGTGCGACAGCTTCAAAATAACTCAAACCGTAAGGTAATTAATAAATTTATAAAGTTAGTTGAAAAACCTAATCTGAATATATATTGTAGCCCCTGTTCTTCAACATACAATTCTAGCACTGCGACAACTTCAAAAACATCAAACTGTAAGATAACTAGGATATTTCAGAAGTTTGTTAAAAACTCTAATCTGAATATATATTTAAGCCCCTCTTGTCCTCCAACGTACAATTCTGGCACTGCGACAACTTCAAAAGACATCAAACTGTAAGAAAACTAGGATAATTAACAAGTTTTTTGAAAAATCTAATCTGAATATATATTGTAGCCCCTGTTCTCCTCCAACGTACAATTCTAGCTCTGCGTATTTAAAAAGTTTTAGAAAAATCTAATTTGAATTTATATTTTAGCACCTGTTCTTCTCCAACGTGTAATTCTGGCTGTGCGATAACTTCAAAATACCTCAAAACGTGAGGTAATTAATAAATTTATAAAGTTAGTTGAAAAACCTAATCTGAATATATATTTTAGCCCCTGTTCTTCAACGTACAATTCTAGCACTGCGACAACTTCAAAGACATCAAACTGTAAGATAACTAGGATATTTCAGAAGTTTGTTGAAAACTCTAATCTGAATATATATTTCAGCCCCTTTTCTCCTCCAACATGCAATTCAGGCACTGCGACAATTTCAAAATACCTCAAACCGTAAGGTAAATTAATATATTTATAAAGTTTGTTGAAAAATTTAATCTGAATATATATTTTAGCCCCTGTTTTTTTCCAACGTAGAGTCCGGGCCCTGCGACAATTTCAAAATACCTCAAACCGTAAGGTAATTAATATATTTATAAAGTTAGTTAGAAAACCTAATCTGAATATATATTTCAGCCCCGCTTCTCCTCCAACGTACAATTCTCGCACTGCGACAACTTCAAAAGACATCAAACTGTAAGATAACTAGGATAATTAAGAAGTTTTTTGAAAAATCTAATCTGAATATATATTGTAGCACCTGTTCTCCTCCAATGTACAATTCTGGCTGTGCGACAACTTCAAAATACCTCAAATCGTAAGGTAATTAATAAATTTATAAAGTTAGTTGAAAAACCTAATCTGAATATATATTGTAGCCCCTGTTCTTCAACGTACAATTCTGGCACTGCGACAACTTCAAAAGACATCAAACTGAAAGATAACTAGGATATATAAGAAGTTTGTTGAAAACTCTAATCTGAATATATATTTCAGCCACTCTTCTCTTCCAACATGCAATTCAGGCACTGCGACTACTTCAAAATATCTCAAACCGTAAGGTAATTAATATATTTATAAAGTTTGTTAAAAAATCTATTCTGAATATATATTGTGGCCCCTGTTCTCCTCCAACGTACAATTCTGACTCTGCGACAATTTCAAAACACCTCAAACCGTAAAGTAAGTAATATATTTAAAAAGTTTGTTGAAAAATCTAATTTGAAAATATATTTCAGCCTCTCGACCCTCTAACGTACAATTCTGGCACTGCGATAACTTCAAAAGACTTCATACCCTAAGGTAATTAATACATTAAAAAAATTGTTGAAAAATCTAATTTGAATATATATTTCGGCCCCTGTTCTCCTCCAACGTACAATTCTGGCTCTGCGACAACTTCAAAATACATCAAACCGTAAGGTAATTAATATATTTTTAAAGTTTGTTGAAAAATCTAATCTGAATATATATTGTAGACCCTGTTCTTCTTCAACGTACAATTCTAGGACTGCGTCAACTTCAAAATACCTCAAACCGTAAGGTAATTAATATATTTATAAGGTTTGCTGAAAAATCTAATCTGAATATATATTGTAGCCCCTGTTTTCTTCCAATGTACAATTCTGACTCTGCGACAATTTCAAAATACCTCACACCGTAAGGTAATTAATGTATTTAAAAAGTTTTAGAAAAATCTAATTTGAATTCATATTTTAGCACCTGTTCTTCTCCAACGTGTAATTCTGGCTGTGCGATAACTTCAAAATACCTCAAACCGTAAGGTAATTAATAAATTTATAAATTTAGTTGAAAAACCTAATCTGAATATATATTGTAGCCCCTGCGACAACTTCAAAAAACATCAAACTGTAAGATAACTAGGATATTTCAGAAGTTTGTTGGAAACTCTAATCTGAATATATATTTCAGCCCCTCTTCTCCTCCAACGTACAATTCTGGCTGCGCGACAACTTCAAAATACCTCAAACCGTAAGGTAATTTATATATTTATAAAGCTTGTTGGAAAATCTAATCTGAATATAAATTTCAGCCCCTCTTCTCCTCCAACATGCAATTCAGGCACTGCGACAATTTCAAAATACCTCCAACCGTAAGGTAAATTAATATATTTATAAAGTTTGTTGATAAATCTAATCTGAATATATATTTTAGCCCCTGTTTTCTTCCAACGTACAGTCTGGGCCCTGCGACAACTTCAAAATACCTCAAACCGTAAGTTAATTAATATATTTATAAAGTTAGTTAGAAAACCTAATCTGAATATATATTTCAGCCCCTCTTCTCCTCCAACGTACAATTCTCGCACTGCGACAACTTCAAAATACCGCAAACCGTAAGGTAATTAATATATTTATAAAGTTAGTTAGAAAACCTAATCTGAATATATATTTCAGCCCCGCTTCTCCTCCAACGTACAATTCTGGCACTGCGACAACTTCAAAAGACATCAAACTGTAAGATAACTAGGATATTTAAGAAGTTTGTTGAGAAATCTAATCTGAATATATATTGTAGCCCCTGTTTTCTTCCAACGTACAATTCTGACCCTGCGACAATTTCAAAATACCTCATACCGTGAGGTAATTAATATATTTTAAAGTATGTTGAAAAATCTAATCTGAATATATATTTCAGCCCCTCTTCTCCTCCAACGTACAATTCTGGCTCTGCGACAACTTCAAAATACTTCAAACCGTAAGGTAATTAATATATTTAAGAAGTTTGTTGAAAAATCTAATCTCAATATATATTTCAGCCCCTGTTCTCCTCCAACGTACAATTCTGGCACTGCGACAACTTCAAAATACCGCAAACCGTAAGGTAATTAATATATTTATAAAGTTAGTTAGAAAACCTAATCTGAATATATATTTCAGCCCCGCTTCTCCTCCAACGTACAATTCTCGCACTGCGACAACTTCAAAAGACATCAAACTGTAAGATAACTAGGATAATTAAGAAGTTTGTTGAAAAATCTAATCTGAATATATATATTGTAGCCCCTGTTTTCTTCCAACGTACAATTCTGACTCTGCGACAATTTCCAAATGCCTCAAACCGTAAGGTAATTAATATATATAAAAATTTCTTCAAAAATCTAGTCAGAATATATATTTCAGCCACTGTTCTCCTCCAACATACAATTATGGCACTGCGACAAATTCAAAAGACCTCAAATCGTAAGGTAAGTTTGTTGAAAAATCAGATCTGAATATATATTCTAGCCCCTCTTCTCCTCCAACATACAATTGAGGCACTGCGACAACTTCAAATGACATCAAACTGTAAGATAACTAGGTTAATTAAGAAGTTTTTTGAAAAATCTAATCTGAATATATATTGTAGCCCCTGTTCTCCTCCAACGTACAATTCTAGCTCTGCGTATTTAAAAAGTTTTAGAAAAATCTAATTTTAATTTATATTTTAGCACCTGTTCTTCTCCGACGTGTAATTCTGGCTGTGCGACAGCTTCAAAATACCTCAAACCGTAAGGTAATTAATAAATTTATAAAGTTAGTTGAAAAACCTAATCTGAATATATATTGTAGCCCCTGTTCTTCAACATACAATTCTAGCACTGCGACAACTTCAAAAACATCAAACTGTAAGATAACTAGGATATTTCAGAAGTTTGTTAAAAACTCTAATCTGAATATATATTTAAGCCCCTCTTGTCCTCCAACGTACAATTCTGGCACTGCGACAACTTCAAAAGACATCAAACTGTAAGAAAACTAGGATAATTAACAAGTTTTTTGAAAAATCTAATCTGAATATATATTGTAGCCCCTGTTCTCCTCCAACGTACAATTCTAGCTCTGCGTATTTAAAAAGGTTTAGAAAAATCTAGTTTGAATTTATATTTTAGCACCTGTTCTTCTCCATCGTGTAATTCTGGCTGTGCGATAACTTCAAAATACCTCAAAACGTGAGGTAATTAATAAATTTATAAAGTTAGTTGAAAAACCTAATCTGAATATATATTTTAGCCCCTGTTCTTCAACGTACAATTCTAGCACTGCGACAACTTCAAAGACATCAAACTCTAAGATAACTAGGATATTTCAGAAGTTTGTTGAAAACTCTAATCTGAATATATATTTCAGCCCCTTTTCTCCTCCAACATGCAATTCAGGCACTGCGACAATTTCAAAATACCTCAAACCGTAAGGTAAATTAATATATTTATAAAGTTTGTTGAAAAATTTAATCTGAATATATATTTTAGGCCCTGTTTTTTTCCAACGTACAGTCCGGGCCCTGCGACAATTTCAAAATACCTCAAACCGTAAGGTAATTAATATATTTATAAAGTTAGTTATAAAACCTAATCTGAATATATATTTCAGCCCCGCTTCTCCTCCAACGTACAATTCTCGCACTGCGACAACTTCAAAAGACATCAAACTGTAAGATAGCTAGGATAATTAAGAAGTTTTTTGAAAAATCTAATCTGAATATATATTGTAGCACCTGTTCTCCTCCAATGTACAATTCTGGCTGTGCGACAACTTCAAAATACCTCAAATCGTAAGGTAATTAATAAATTTATAAAGTTAGTTGAAAAACCTAATCTGAATATATATTGTAGCCCCTGTTCTTCAACGTACAATTCTGGCACTGCGACAACTTCAAAAGACATCAAACTGAAAGATAACTAGGATATATAAGAAGTTTGTTGAAAACTCTAATCTGAATATATATTTTAGCCACTCTTCTCTTCCAACATGCAATTCAGGCACTGCGACTACTTCAAAATATCTCAAACCGTAAGGTAATTAATATATTTATAAAGTTTGTTAAAAATTCTAATCTGAATATATATTGTAGCCCCTGTTCTCCTCCAACGTACAATTCTGACTCTGCGACAATTTCAAAATACCTCAAACCGTGAGGTAATTAATATATTTATAAAGTATGTTGAAAAATCTAATCTGAATATATATTTCAGCCCCTCTTCTCCTCCATCGTACAATTCTGGCTCTGCGACAACTTCAAAATACTTCAAACCGTAAGGTAATTAATATATTTAAAAAGTTTGTTGAAAAATCTAATCTCAAAATATATTTCAGCCCCTGTTCTCCTCCAACGTACAATTCTGGCACTGTGACAACTTCAAAATACCGCAAACCGTAAGGTAATTAATATATTTATAAAGTTTGTTGAAAAATCCAATCTGAATATATATTGTAGCCCCTGTTCTTCAACGTACAATTCTAGCACTGCGACAATTTCAAAAGACATCAAACTGTAAGATGACTAGGATAATTAAGAAGTTTGTTGAAAAATCTAATCTGAATATATATTGTAGCCCCTGTTTTCTTCCAACGTACAGTTCTGACTTTGCGACAATTTCAAAATACCTCATACCGTAAGGTAATTAATATATTTATAAAGTTTGTTGAAAAATCTAATCTGAATATAAATTGTAGAACCTGTACTTCAACGTACAATTCTTGCACTGCGACAGCTTCAAAAGACATCAAGCTGTAAGATAACTAGGATATTTAAGAAATTTTTTGAAAACTCTAATCTGAAAATATATTTCAGCCCCTCTTCTCCTCCAACGTACAATTCTGGCACTGCGACAACTTCAAAAGACATCAAACTGTAAGATAACTAGGATAATTAAGATGTTTATTGAAAAATCTAATCTGAATATATATTGTAGCACCTGTTTTCCTCCAATGTACAATTCTGGCTCTGCGACAATTTCAAAATAACTCACACCGTAAGGTAATTAATGTATTTAAAAAGTTTTAGAAAAATCTAATTTGAATTTATATTTTAGCACCTGTTCTTCTCCAACGTGTAATTCTGGCTGTGCGATAAATTCAAAATACCTCAAACCGTAAGGTAATTAAAAAATTTATAAAGTTAGTTGAAAAACCTAATCTGAATATATATTGTAGCCCCTGTTCTTCAACGTACAATTCTAGCACTGCGACAACTTCAAAGACATCAAACTGTAAGATAACTAGGATATTTCAGAAGTTTGTTGAAAACTCTAATCTGAAAATATATTTCAGCCCCTCTTCTCCTCCAACGTACAATTGTGGCACTGCGACAACTTCAAAAGACATCAAACTGTAGGAAAACTAGGATAATTAAGAAGTTTTTTGAAAAATCTAATCTGAATATATTTTGTAGCCCCTGTTCTCCTCCAACGTATAATTCTGGCTCTGCGATAATTTCCAAATACCTCAAACCGTAAGGTAATTAATATATATAAAAATTTCTTAAAAGATCTAGTCAGAATATATATTTCAGCCACTGTTCTCCTCCAACATACAATTATGGCACTGCGACAAATTCAAAAGACCTCAAATCGTAAGGTAAGTTTGTTGAAAAATCAGATCTGAATATATATTGTAGCCCCTGTTCTTCAACGTACAATTCTAGCACTGCGACAACTTCAAAAGACATCAAACTGTAAGATAACTAGGATATTTAAGAAGTTTGTTGAAAACTCTAATCTGAATATATATTTCGGCCACTCTTCTCTTCCAACATGCAATTCAGGCACTGCGACTACTTCAAAATACCTCAAACCATAAGGTAAGTAATATAATTAAAAAGTTTGTTGAAAAATCTAATCTCAATATATATATCAGCCCCTGTTCTCCTCCAACGTACAATTCTGGCTCTGCGACAACTTCAAAATACTTCAAACCGTAAGGTAATTAATATATTTGAAAAGTTTGTTGAAAAATCTAATCTCAACATATATTGTAGCCCCTGTTTTCTTCCAACGTACAATTCTGACTCCGCGAAAAATTCAAAATACCTCAAACCGGTTTTAAGGTTTGTTGAAAAATCTAATCTGAATATATATTGTATTCCCTGTTCTTCTTCAACGTACAATTCTAGCACTGCGTCAACTTCAAAATACCTCAAACCGTAAGGTGATTAATATATTTATAAAGTTTGTTGAAAAATCGAATCTGAATATATATTGTAGGCCCTGTTCTTCAACGTACAATTCTAGCACTGCGACAACTTCAAAAGACATCAAACTGTAAGATAACTAGGATATGTAAGAAGTTTGTTGAAAAATCTAATCTGAATATATATTGTAGCCACTGTTTTCTTCCAACGTACAATTCTGACTCTGCGACAATTTCAAAATACCTCAAACCGTAAGGTAATTAATATATTTATAAGGTTTGCTGAAAAATCTAATCTGAATATATATTGTAGCCCCTGTTTTCTTCCAATGTACAATTCTGACTCTGCGACAATTTCAAAATACCTCACACCGTAAGGTAATTAATGTATTTAAAAAGTTTTAGAAAAATCTAATTTGAATTCATATTTTAGCACCTGTTCTTCTCCAACGTGTAATTCAGGCTGTGCGATAACTTCAAAATACCTCAAACCGTAAGGTAATTTATAAATTTATAAATTTAGTTGAAAAACCTAATCTGAATATATATTGTAGCCCCTGTTCTTCAACGTACAATTCTAGCACTGCGAAAACTTCAAAAAACATCAAACTGTAAGATAACTAGGATATTTCAGAAGTTTGTTGGAAACTCTAATCTGAATATATATTTCAGCCCCTCTTCTCCTCCAACGTACAATTCTGGCTGAGCGACAACTTCAAAATACCTCAAACCGTAAGGTAATTTATATATTTATAAAGCTTGTTGGAAAATCTAATCTGAATATAAATTTCAGCCCCTCTTCTCCTCCAACGTACAATTCTGGCACTGCGACAACTTCAAAAGACATCAAACTGTAATATAACTAGGATAATTAAGATGTTTATTGAAAAATCTAATCTGAATATATATTGTAGCACCTGTTCTCCTCCAATGTACAATTCTGGCTGTGCGACAACTTCAAAATACCTCAAATCGTAAGGTAATTAATAAATTTATAAAGTTAGTTGAAAAACCTAATCTGAATATATATTGTAGCCCCTGTTCTTCAACGTACAATTCTGGCACTGCGACAACTTCAAAAGACATCAAACTGAAAGATAACTAGGATATATAAGAAGTTTGTTGAAAACTCTAATCTGAATATATATTTCAGCCACTCTTCTCTTCCAACATGCAATTCAGGCACTGCGACTACTTCAAAATATCTCAAACCGTAAGGTAATTAATATATTTATAAAGTTTGTTAAAAAATCTAATCTGAATATATATTGCAGCCACTGTTCTCCCCCAATGTACAATTCTGACTCTGCGACAATTTCAAAATACCTCAAACCGTAAAGTAAGTAATATATTTAAAAAGTTTGTTGAAAAATCTAATTTGAAAATATATTTCAGCCTCTCGACCCTCTAACGTACAATTCTGGCACTGCGACAACTTCAAAAGACTTCATACCCTAAGGTAATTAATACATTAAAAAAGATTGTTGAAAAATCTAATTTGAATATATATTTCGGCCCCTGTTCTCCTCCAACGTACAATTCTGGCTCTGCGACAACTTCAAAATACATCAAACCGTAAGGTAATTAATATATTTTTAAAGTTTGTTGAAAAATCTAATCTGAATATATATTGTAGACCCTGTTCTTCTTCAACGTGCAATTCTAGGACTGCGTCAACTTCAAAATACCTCAAACCGTAAGGTAATTAATATATTTAAAAAGTTTTTGAAAAATCTAATTTGAATTTATATTGTAGCACCTGTTCTTCTCCAACGTACAATTATGGCTCTGCGACAACTTCAAAATACCTCAAACCGTAAGGTAAGTAATATATTTAAATGGTTTTTGAAAAATCTAATCTGAATATATATTGTAGCACCTGTTCTCCTCCAACGTACAATTCTGGCTCTGCGACAATTTCAAAATACCTCAAACCGTAAGGTAATTAATATATTTTAAAAGGTTTTGAAAAATCTAATTTGAATTTATATTTTAGCATCTGTTCTTCTCCAACGTACAATTCTGGCTCTGCGACAACTTCAAAATACCTCAAACCGTAAGGTAATTAATATATTTATAAAATTTGTTGAAAAACCTAATCTGAATATATATTGTAGCCCCTGTTCTGCTCCAACGTACAATTCTGGCTTTGCGACAATTTCAAAATACCACAAACCGTAAGGTAATTAATATATTTAAAATGGTTGTTGAAAAATCTAATCTCAATATATATTTCAGACCCTGTTCTCCTCCAACATGCAACTCAGGCACTGCGACAACTTCAAAATACCTCAAACCGAAGGTAATTATTATATTTATAAAGTTTGTTGAAAAATGTAATCTGAATATATATTGTAGACCCTGTTCTTCTGCAACGTGCAATTCTAGCACTGCGTCAACTTCAAAAGACATTTTGAAGTTTGTTGAAAACTCTAATCTGAATATATATTTCAGCCCCTCTTCTCCTCCAACGTACAATTCTGGCACTGCGACAATTTCAAAAGGCATCAAACTGTAAGGTAATTAATATATTTATAAAGTTTGTTGAAAAATCTAATCTGAATATATATTGTAGCCACTGTTCTCCCCCAACGTACAATTCTGACTATGCGACAATTTCAAAATACCTCAAACCGTAAGGTAATTAAAATATTTATAAAATTTGTTGAAAAATCGAATCTGAATATATATTGTAGCCCCTGTTCTTCAACGTACAATTCTAGCACTGCGATAACTTCAAAAGACATCAAACTGTAAGATAACTAGGATATTTAAGAAGTTTGTTGAAAAATCTAATCTGAATATATATTTCTGCCCCTCTTCTCCTCCAACGTACAATTCTGGCTCTGCGACAACTTCAAAATACTTCAAACCGTAAGGTAATTAATATATTTAAAAAGTTTTTGAAAAATCTAATTTGAATTTATATTGTAGCACCTGTTCTTTTCCAACGTACAATTATGGCTCTGCGACAACTTCAAAATACCTCAAACCGTAAGGTAAGTAATATATTTAAATGGTTTTTGAAAAATCTAATCTGAATATATATTGTAGCACCTGTTCTCCTCCAACGTACAATTCTGGCTCTGCGACAATTTCAAAATACCTCAAACCGTAAGGTAATTAATATATTTTAAAAGGTTTTGAATAATCTAATTTGAATTTATATTTTAGCATCTGTTCTTCTCCAACGTACAATTCTGGCTCTGCGACAACTTCAAAATACCTCAAACCGTAAGGTAATTAATATATTTATAAAATTTGTTGAAAAACCTAATCTGAATATATATTGTAGCCCCTGTTCTCCTCCAACGTACAATTCTGGCTTTGCGACAATTTCAAAATACCACAAACCGTAAGGTAATTAATATATTTAAAATGGTTGTTGAAAAATCTAATCTCAATATATATTTCAGACCCTGTTCTCCTCCAACATGCAACTCAGGCACTGCGACAACTTCAAAATACCTCAAACCGAAGGTAATTATTATATTTATAAAGTTTGTTGAAAAATGTAATCTGAATATATATTGTAGACCCTGTTCTTCTGCAACGTGCAATTCTAGCACTGCGTCAACTTCAAAAGACATTTTGAAGTTTGTTGAAAACTCTAATCTGAATATATATTTCAGCCCCTCTTCTCCTCCAACGTACAATTCTGGCACTGCGACAATTTCAAAAGGCATCAAACTGTAAGGTAATTAATATATTTATAAAGTTTGTTGAAAAATCTAATCTGAATATATATTGTAGCCACTGTTCTCCCCCAACGTACAATTCTGACTATGCGACAATTTCAAAATACCTCAAACCGTAAGGTAATTAAAATATTTATAAAATTTGTTGAAAAATCGAATCTGAATATATATTGTAGCCCCTGTACTTCAACGTACAATTCTAGCACTGCGACAACTTCAAAAGACATCAAACTGTAAGATAACTAGGATATTTAAGAAGTTTGTTGAAAAATCTAATCTGAATATATATTTCTGCCCCTCTTCTCCTCCAACGTACAATTCTGGCTCTGCGACAACTTCAAAATACTTCAAACCGTAAGGTAATTAATATATTTAAAAAGTTTTTGAAAAATCTAATTTGAATTTATATTGTAGCACCTGTTCTTTTCCAACGTACAATTATGGCTCTGCGACAACTTCAAAATACCTCAAACCGTAAGGTAAGTAATATATTTAAATGGTTTTTGAAAAATCTAATCTGAATATATATTGTAGCACCTGTTCTCCTCCAACGTACAATTCTGGCTCTGCGACAATTTCAAAATACCTCAAACCGTAAGGTAATTAATATATTTTAAAAGGTTTTGAATAATCTAATTTGAATTTATATTTTAGCATCTGTTCTTCTCCAACGTACAATTCTGGCTCTGCGACAACTTCAAAATACCTCAAACCGTAAGGTAAATAATATATTTATAAAATTTGTTGAAAAACCTAATCTGAATATATATTGTAGCCCCTGTTGTCCTCCAACGTACAATTCTGGCTTTGCGACAATTTCAAAATACCACAAACCGTAAGGTAATTAATATATTTAAAATGGTTGTTGAAAAATCTAATCTCAATATATATTTCAGACCCTGTTCTCCTCCAACATGCAACTCAGGCACTGCGACAACTTCAAAATACCTCAAACCGAAGGTAATTATTATATTTATAAAGTTTGTTGAAAAATGTAATCTGAATATATATTGTAGACCCTGTTCTTCTGCAACGTGCAATTCTAGCACTGCGTCAACTTCAAAATACTTCAAACCGTAAGGTAATTAATATATTTAAAAAGTTTGTTGAAAAATCTAATCTCAATATATATTTCAGACCCTGTTCTCCTCCAACGTACAATTCTGGCACTGCGACAACTTCAAAATACCGCAAACCGTAAGGTAATTAATATATTTATAAAGTTTGTTGAAAAATCCAATCTGAATATATATTGTAGCCCCTGTTCTCCTCCAACGTACAATTCTAGCTCTGCGTATTTAAAAAGTTTTAGAAAAATCTAATTTGAATTTATATTTTAGCACCTGTTCTTCTCCAACGTGTAATTCTGGCTGTGCGATAACTTCAAAATACCTCAAAACGTGAGGTAATTAATAAATTTATAAAGTTAGTTGAAAAACCTAATCTGAATATATATTTTAGCCCCTGTTCTTCAACGTTCAATTCTAGCACTGCGACAACTTCAAAGACATCAAACTGTAAGATAACTAGGATATTTCAGAAGTTTGTTGAAAACTCTAATCTGAATATATATTTCAGCCCCTTTTCTCCTCCAACATGCAATTCAGGCACTGCGACAATTTCAAAATACCTCAAACCGTAAGGTAAATTAATATATTTATAAAGTTTGTTGAAAAATTTAATCTGAATATATATTTTAGCCCCTGTTTTTTTCCAACGTACAGTCCGGGCCCTGCGACAATTTCAAAATACCTCAAACCGTAAGGTAATTAATTTATTTATAAAGTTAGTTAGAAAACCTAATCTGAATATATATTTCAGCCCCGCTTCTCCTCCAACGTACAATTCTGGCTTTGCGACAATTTCAAAATACCATAAACCGTAAGGTAATTAATATATTTAAAATGGTTGTTGAAAAATCTAATCTCAATATATATTTCAGACCCTGTTCTCCTCCAACATGCAATTCAGGCACTGCGATAACTTCAAAATACCTCAAACCGAAGGTAATTATTATATTTATAAAGTTTGTTGAAAAATGTAATCTGAATATATATTGTAGACCCTGTTCTTCTGCAACGTGCAATTCTAGCACTGCGTCAACTTCAAAACACATTTTGAAGTTTGTTGAAAACTCTAATCTGAATATATATTTCAGCCCCTCTTCTCCTCCAACGTACAATTCTGGCACTGCGACAATTTCAAAAGGCATCAAACTGTAAGGTAATTAATATATTTATAAAGTTTGTTGAAAAATCTAATCTGAATATATATTGTAGCCACTGTTCTCCCCCAACGTACAATTCTGACTCTGCGACAATTTCAAAATACCTCAAACCGTAAGGTAATTAATATATTTATAAAGTTTGCTGAAAAATCTAATCTGAATATATATTGTAGCCACTGTTCTCCCCCAACGTACAATTGTGGCACTGCGACAACTTCAAAATACCGCAAACCGTAAGGTAATTAATATATTTATAAAGTTTGTTGAAAAATCGAATCTGAATATATATTGTAGCCCCTGTTCTTCAACGTACAATTCTAGCACTGCGACAATTTCAAAAGACATCAAACTGTAAGATAACTAGGATATTTAAGAAGTTTGTTGAAAAATCTAATCTGAATATATATTTCTGCCCCTCTTCTCCTCCAACGTACAATTCAGGCTCTGCGACAACTTCAAAATACTTCAAACCGTAAGGTAATTAATATATTTAAAAAGTTTGTTGAAAAGTCTAATCTCAATATATATTTAAGTCCCTGTTTTCTTCCAACGTACAAGTCTGACCCTGCGACAATTTCAAAATACCTCAAACTGTAAGGTAATTAAAATATTTTTATAATTTGTTGAAAAATCTAATCTGAATATATATTTCAGCCCCTCTTCTCCTCCAACATGCAATTCAGGCACTGCGACAACTTCAAAATACCTCAAACCGTATGGTAATTAATATATTTATAAAGTTTGTTGAAAAATCTAATCTGAATATATATTGTAGCCGCTGTTCTCCCCCAACGTACAATTCTGACTCTGCGACAATTTCAAAATACCTCAAACCGTAAGGTAATTAAAATATTTATAAAATTTGTTGAAAAATCTAATCTGAATATATATATTGTAGACCCTGTTCTTCTTCAACGTACAATTCTAGCACTGCGTCAACTTCAAATGACATTTTGAAGTTTGTTGAAAAATCTAATCTGAATATATATTGTAGAACCTGTTCTTCAACGTACAATTCTAGCACTGCGTCAACTTCAAAAGACATTTTGAAGTTTGTTGAAAAATCTAATCTGAATATATATTGTAGCCCCTGTTCTTCAACGTACAATTCTAGCACTGCGACATCTTCAAAAGACATCAAACTGTAAGATAACTAGGATATTTAAGGAGTTTGTTGAAAACTCTAATCTGAATATATATTTCAGCCACTCTTCTCTTCCAACATGCAATGCAGGCACTGCGACTACTTCAAATAACCTCAAATCATAAGGTAAGTAATATAATTAAAAAGTTTGTTGAAAAATCTAATCTCAATATATATTTCAGCCCCTGTTCTCCTCCAACGTACAATTCTGACTCTGCGACAACTTCAAAATACTTCAAACCGTAAGGTAATTAATATACTTGAAAAGTTTGTTGAAAAATCTAATCTCAATACATATTGTAGCCCCTGTTTTCTTCCAACGTACAACTCTGACTCCGCGACAAATTCAAAATACCTCAAACCGTTTTAAAGTTTTGTTGAAAAATCTAATCTGAATATATATTGTGGCCCCTGTTTTCTTCCAACGTACAATTCTGACTCTGCGACAATTTCAAAATACCTCAAACCGTGAGGTAATTAATATATTTTAAAGTATGTTGAAAAATCTAATCTGAATATATATTTCAGCCCCTCTTCTCCTCCAACGTACAATTCTGGCTCTGCGACAACTTCAAAATACTTCAAACCGTAAGGTAATTAATATATTTAAAAAGTTTGTTGAAAAATCTAATCTCAATATATATTTCAGCCCCTGTTCTCCTCCAACGTACAATTCTGGCTCTGCGACAACTTCAAAATACTGCAAACCGTAAGGTAATTAATATATTTATAAAGTTTGTTGAAAACTCTAATCTGAATATATATTTCAGCCCCTCTTCTCCTCCAACGTACAATTCTGGCACTGCGACAACTTCAAAAGACATCAAACTGTAAGATAACTAGGATAATTAAGATGTTTATTGAAAAATCTAATCTGAATATATATTGTAGCACCTGTTCTCCTCCAATGTACAATTCTGGCTCTGCGACAATTTCAAAATAACTCACACCGTAAGGTAATTAATGTATTTAAAAAGTTTTAGAAAAATCTAATTTGAATTTATATTTTAGCACCTGTTCTTATCCAACGTGTAATTCTGGCTGTGCGATAACTTCAAAATACCTCAAACCGTAAGGTAATTAAAAAATTTATAAAGTTAGTTGAAAAACCTAATCTGAATATATATTGTGGCCCCTGTTCTTCAACGTACAATTCTAGCACTGCGACAACTTCTAAGACATCAAACTGTAAGATAACTAGGATATTTCAGAAGTTTGTTGAAAACTCTAATCTGAAAATATATTTCAGCCCCTCTTCTCCTCCAACGTACAATTCTGGCACTGCGACAACTTCAAAAGTCATCAAACTGTAAGATAACTAGGATAATTAAGATGTTTATTGAAAAATCTAATCTGAATATATATTGTAGCACCTGTTCTCCTCCAATGTACAATTCTGGCTCTGCGACAATTTCAAAATACCTCACACCGTAAGGTAATTAATGTATTTAAAAAGTTTTAGAAAAATCTAATTTGAATTAATATTTTAGCACCTGTTCTTCTCCAAAGTGTAATTCTGGCTGTGCGATAACTTCAAAATACCTCAAACCGTAAGGTAATTAATAAATTTATAAATTTAGTTGAAAAACCTAATCTGAATATATATTGTAGCCCCTGTTCTTCAACGTACAAATCTAGCACTGCGACAACTTCAAAAGACATCAAACTGTAAGATAACTAGGATATTTCAGAAGTTTGTTGAAAACTCTAATCTGAATATATATTTCAGCCCCTCTTCTCCTCCAACGTACAATTCTGGCTCTGCGACAACTTCAAAATACTTCAAACCGTAAGGTAATTAATATATTTAAAAAGTTTGTTGAAAAATCTAATCTCAATATATATTTCAGCCCCTGTTCTCCTCCAACGTACAATTCTGGCACTGCGACAACTTCAAAATACCTCAAACCGTAAGATAATTAATATATTTAAAAAGTTTGTTGAAAAATCCAATCTGAATATATATTGTAGCCCCTGTTCTTCTTCAATGTACAATATATATTCAGATTCGATTTTTCAACAAACTTTATAAATATATTAATTACCTCACGGTTTGAGGTATTTTGAAATTGTCGCAGAGTCAGAATTTTACGTTGGAAGAAAGCAGGGGCTACAATATATATTCAGATTAGATTTTTCAACAAACTTCTTAAATATCCTAGTTATCTTACAGTTTGATGTCTTTTGAAGTTGTCGCAGTGCTAGAATTGTACGTTGAAGAACAGGGGCTACAATATATATTCAGATTAGATTTTTTAACAAACTTTATAAATTTATTAATTACCTTACGGTTTGAGGCATTTTGAAGTTGTCGCAGTGCCTGAATTGCATGTTGGAGGAGAAGAAGGGCTGAAATATATATTCAGATTAGAGTTTTCAACAAACTTCTTATATATCCTAGTTATCTTACAGTTTGATGTCTTTTGAAGTTGTCGCAGTGCTAGAATTGTACGTTGAAGAACAGGGGCTACAATATATATTCAGATTAGGTATTTCAACTAACTTTATAAATTTATTAATTACCTTACGGTTTGAGGTATTTTGAAGTTGTCGCACAGCCAGTATTGTACATTGGAGGAGAACAGGTGCTACAATATATATTCAGATTAGATTTTTCAAAAAACTTCTTAATTATCCTAGTTATCTTACAGTTTGATGTCTTTTGAAGTTGTCGCAGTGCCAGAATTGTACGTTGGAGGAGAAGAGGTGCTACAATTTATATTCAGATAAGATTTTTTAAAAACCGTCTTAATTATCCTAGTTATCTTAGAGTTTGATGTCTTTTGAAGCTATCGCAGTGCAAGAATTGTACGTTGAAGTACAGGTTCTACAATTTATATTCAGATTAGATTTTTCGACAAACTTTATAAATATATTAATTACCTTACGGTTTGAGGTATTTTGAAATTGTCGCAAAGTCAGAACTGTACGTTGGAAGAAAACAGGGGCTACAATATATATTCAGATTAGATTTTTCAGCAAACCTTATAAATATATTAATTACCTTACGGTTTGAGATATTTTGAAATTGTCGCAGAGTCAGAATTGTACGTTGGAAGAAAACAGGGGCTACAATATATATTCAGATTAGATTTTTCAACAAACTTCTTAATTTTCCTAGTTATCTTACAGTTTGATGTCTTTTGAATTTGTCGCAGTGCTGGAATTGTACGTGGAAGAACAGGGGCTACAATATATATTCAGATTAGGTATTTCAACTAACATTATAAATTTATTAATTACCTTACGGTTTGAGGTATTTTGAAGTGGTCGCAGTGCCTGAATTGCATGTTGGAAGAGAAGAGTGGCTGAAATATATATTCAGATTAGAGTTTTCAACAAACTCCTTAAATATCCTAGTTATCTTACAGTTTGATGTCTTTTGAAATTGTCGCAGTGCTAGAATTGTACGTTGAAGAACAGGGGCTACAATATATATTCAGATTAGATTTTTTAACAAACTTTATAAATTTATTAATTACCTTGCGGTTTGAGGCATTTTGAAGTTGTCGCAGTGCTGGAATTGTACGTGGAAGAACAGGGGCTACAATATATATTCAGATTAGGTTTTTCAACTAACATTATAAATTTATTAATTACCTTACGGTTTGAGGTATTTTGAAGTGGTCGCAGTGCCTGAATTGCATGTTGGAAGAGAAGAGTGGCTGAAATATATATTCAGATTAGAGTTTTCAACAAACTCCTTAAATATCCTAGTTATCTTACAGTTTGATGTCTTTTGAAGTTGTCGCAGTGCTAGAATTGTACGTTGAAGAACAGGGGCTACAATATATATTCAGATTCGATTTTTCAACAAACTTTATAAATATATTAATTACCTTACGGTTTGAGATATTTTGAAATTGTCGCAGAGTCAGAATTCTACGTTGGAAGAAAACAGGGGCAACAATATATATTCAGGTTAGATTTTTCAACAAACTTCTTAATTATCCTAGTTATCTTACAGTTTGATGTCTTTTGAAGTTGTCGCAGTGCTAGAATTGTACGTTGAAGAACAGGGGCTACAATATATATTCAGATTAGATGTTTTAACAAACTTTATAATTTTATTAATTACCTTACGGTTTGAGGCATTTTGAAGTTGTCGCAGTGCCTGAATTGCATGTTGGAGGAGAAGAAGGGCTGAAATATATATTCAGATTAGAGTTTTCAACAAACTTCTTATATATCCTAGTTATCTTACAGTTTGATGTCTTTTGAAGTTGTCGCAGTGCTAGAATTGTACGTTGAAGAACAGGGGCTACAATATATATTCAGATTAGGTATTTCAACTAACTTTATAAATTTATTAATTACCTTACGGTTTGAGGTATTTTGAAGTGGTCGCAGTGCCTGAATTGCATGTTGGAAGAGAAGAGTGGCTGAAATATATATTCAGATTAGAGTTTTCAACAAACTCCTTAAATATCCTAGTTATCTTACAGTTTGATGTCTTTTGAAGTTGTCGCAGTGCTAGAATTGTACGTTGAAGAACAGGGGATACAATATATATTCAGATTCGATTTTGCAACAAACTTTATAAATATATTAATTACCTCACGGTTTGAGGTATTTTGAAATTGTCGCAGAGTCAGAATTCTACGTTGGAAGAAAACAGGGGCAACAATATATATTCAGGTTAGATTTTTCAACAAACTTCTTAAATATCCTAGTTATCTTACAGTTTGATGTCTTTTGAAGTTGTCGCAGTGCTAGAATTGTACGTTGAAGAACAGGGGCTACAAAATATATTCAGATTCGATTTTTCAACAAACTTTATAAATATATTAATTACCTTACGGTTTGAGATATTTTGAAATTGTCGCAGAGTCAGAATTGTACGTTGGAAGAAAACAGCGGCTACAATATATATTCAGATTAGATTTTTCAGCAAACCTTATAAATATATTAATTACCTTACGGTTTGAGATATTTTGAAATTGTCGCAGAGTCAGAATTGTACGTTGGAAGAAAACAGGGGCTACAATACATATTCAGATTAGATTTTTCAACAAACTTCTTAATTATCCTAGTTATCTTACAGTTTGATGTCTTTTGAAGTTGTCGCAGTGCTGGAAATGTACGTTGAAGAACAGGGGCTACAATATATATTCAGATTGGATTTTTTAACAAACTTTATAAATTTATTAATTACCTTACGGTTTGAGGCATTTTGAAGTTGTCGCAGTGCCTGAATTGCATGTTGGAGGAGAAGAAGGGCTGAAATATATATTCAGATTAGAGTTTTCAACAAACTTCTTATATATCCTAGTTATCTTACAGTTTGATGTCTTTTGAAGTTGTCGCAGTGCTAGAATTGTACGTTGAAGAACAGGGACTACAATATATATTCAGATTAGGTATTTCAACTAACTTTATAAATTTATTAATTACCTTACGGTTTGAGGTATTTTGAAGTGGTCGCAGTGCCTGAATTGCATGTTGGAAGAGAAGAGTGGCTGAAATATATATTCAGATTAAAGTTTTCAACAAACTCCTTAAATATCCTAGTTATCTTACAGTTTGATGTCTTTTGAAGTTGTCGCAGTGCTAGAATTTTACGTTGAAGAACAGGGGTTACAATATATATTCAGATTCGATTTTTCAACAAACTTTATAAATATATTAATTACCTCACGGTTTGAGGTATTTTGAAATTGTCGCAGAGTCAGAATTGTACGTTGGAAGAAAACAGGGGCAACAATATATATTCAGGTTAGATTTTTCAACAAACTTCTTAAATATCCTAGTTATCTTACAGTTTGATGTCTTTTGAAGTTGTCGCAGTGCTAGAATTGTACGTTGAAGAACAGGGGCTACAAAATATATTCAGATTCGATTTTTCAACAAACTTTATAAATATATTAATTACCTTACGGTTTGAGGTATTTTGAAGTTGACGCAGTGCTAGAATTGTACGTTGAAGAACAGGGGCTACAATATATATTCAGATTAGATTTTTCAACAAACTTGTTGAATATATTAGTTACCTTACGGTTTGAGGTATTTTGAAGTTGTCGCAGTGCCGTAATTGTATGTTGGAGGAGAACAGTGGCTGAAATATATATTCAGATTAGATTTTTCAACACACTTGTTAAATATATTAATTACCTTACGGTTTGATGTATTTTGAATTTGTCGCAGTGCCAGAATTGTATGTTGGAGGAGAAGAGGGTCTAGAATAAATATTCAGATTTGATTTTTCAAAAAACTTTCCTTACGTTTTGAGGTCTTTTGAATTTGTCGCAATGCCAGAATTACACGTTGAAGGAGAACAGGGGCTACAATATATATTCAGATTACATTTTTCAACAAACTTTATAAATATATTAATTACCTTAGAGTTTGAGGTATTTTGAAGTTGTCGCAGTGCCAGAATTGTACGTTGGAGGAGAACAGGGACTGAAATATATATTCAGATTAGATTTTTCAACAAACATTTTAAATATATTAATTACCTTAGGGTTTGATGTCTTTGGATGTTGTCGCAGTACCAGAATTGCACGTTGAAGGAGAACAGGGGCTACAAAATATATTCAGATTAGATTTTGCAACAAACTTTATAAATATATTAATTACCTTACGGTTTGAGGTAGTTTGAAGTTGTCGTAGTGCCAGAATTGTACGTTGGAGGAGAACAGGGACTGAAATATATATTCAGATTAGATTTTTCAACAAACATTTTAAACATATTAATTACCTTAGGGTTTGATGTCTTTGGATGTTGTCGCAGTACCAGAATTGCACGTTGAAGGAGAACAGGGGCTACAATATATATTCAGATTAGATTTTTCAACAAACTTATAAATTTATTAATTACCTTACGGTTTGAGGCATTTTGAAATTGTCGCAGTGCCAGAATTGGACGTTGGAGGAGAACAGGGACTGAAATATATATTCAGATTAGATTTTTCAACAAGCATTTTAAATATATTAATTACCTTAGGGTTTGATGTCTTTGGATGTTGTCGCAGTCCCAGAATTGCAGAATTGTTAAGAATATATTAATCAAGAAACTCTTTAAAGATATTTAATTCCTCACGTTGTATATTTTTTGAAGGTGTCGCATTGCCTGTATTCTATGTTGGAGCAGAACTGTTCTAAAATATGTATTCAGATAAGAATTCCCATAAATCTTTTTAAATCTGGTAAATACCTTACTGTTTGAGATCGTTTGAATTTGCGGCAGTGCCAGAAATGTACGTTGGAGGAGAACAGGTTCTAATATATACATTCAGTTTAGATTTTTCAACAAACTTTTCAAATATATTAATTACCTTACGGTTTGATGTATTTTGAAATTGTCGCAGAGCCAGAAGTGTACGATGGAGGAGAACAGGGCCTGAAATATATATTGAAATTAGAGTTTTCAACAAACTTCTTAAATATCCTAGGTATCTTACAGTTTGATGTCTTTTGAAGTTGTCGCAGTGCCAGAATTGTACGTTGAAGAAGAACAGCGGCTACAATATATATTCAGATTAGATTTTTCAACAAACTTTATAAATGTAATAAATTACCTTACGGTTTGAGGTCTTTTGAAATTGTCGCAGTGCCAGAATTGTATGTTGAAGAGGAACAGCGGCTACAATATATATTCAGATTAGATTTTTCAACAAACTTTATAAATGTAATAAATTACCTTACGGTTTGAGGTCTTTTGAAATTGTCGCAGTGCCAGAATTGTACGTTGGAGGAGAACAGGGACTGAAATATATATTCAGATTAGATTTTTCAACAAACATTATAAATGTAATAAATTACCTTACGGTTTGAGGTCTTTTGAAATTGTCGCAGTGCCAGAATTGTACGTTGATGGAGAACAGCGGCTACAATATATATTCAGATTAGATTTTTCAACAAACTTTATAAATATATTAATTACCTTACGGTTTGAGGTATTCTGAAGTTTTTGCAATGCCAGAATTGTACGTTGGAGGAAAACAGGGGCTACAATATATATTCAGATTAGAATTTTCAACAAACTTTATAAATATATTAATTACCTAACGGTTTGATGTATTTTGAAGTTGTTGCAGTGCCAGAGTTGTACGTTGGAGGAGAACAGGGGCTGAAATATATATTCAGATTAGATTTTTGAACAAATTTTTAAATATATTAATAACCTTACGGTTTGAGGTCTTTTGAAGTTGTCGCAGTACCAGAATTGTACGTTGGAGGAGAACAGGGACTGAAATATATATTCAGATTAGATTTTTCAACAAACATTTTAAATATATTAATTACCTTAGGGTTTGATGTCTTTGGATGTTGTCGCTGTACCAGAACTGCACGTTGAAGGAGAACAGGGGCTACAATACATATTCAGATTAGATTTTTCAACAAACTTTTTAAATATATTAATTACCATACGGTTTGAGGTCTTTTGAAGTTGTCGCAGTACCAGAATTGTACGTTGGAGGAGAAGTGGGGCTGAAATATATATTCTAAATAGATTTTTCAACAAACTTGTTAAATATATTAATTACCTCACGGTTTAAGGTATTTTGAAATTGTCGCAGGGCCAGAATTGTACGTTGGAGGAGAAATGGGGCTGAAATATATATTCAGATTAGATTTTTCAACAAACATTTTAAATATATTAATTACCTTAGGGTTTGATATCTTTGGATGTTGTCGCAGTACCAGAATTGCACGTTGAAGGAGAACAGGGGCTACAATATATATTCAGATTAGATTTTTCAACAAACTTTATAAATTTATTAATTACCTTACGGTTTGAGGTATTTTGAAGTTGTTGCAGTGTCAGAATTGAACGTTGGAGGAGAAGTGGGGCTGAAATATATATTCTAAATAGCTTTTTCAACAAACTTGTTAAATAAATTAATTACCTTACGGTTTGAGGTATTTTGAATTTGTCGCAGGGCCAGAATTGTACGTTGGAGGAAAACAGGGGCTACAATATATATTCAGATTAGATTTTTCAACAAACTTTTTAAATATATTAATTACCTTACGGTTTGAGGTATTTTGAAATTGTCGCAGAGCCAGAATTGAACGTTGGAGGAGAAGAGGGGCTAGATTATATATTCAGATTTGATTTTTCAACAAACTTACCTTACGATTTGAGGTCTTTTGAATTTGTCGCTGTGCTGGAATTGTACGTTGAAGAAGAACAGCAGCTACAATATATATTCAGATTAGATTTTTCAACAAACTTTATAAATGTAATAAATTACCTTACGGTTTGAGGTCTTTTGAAATTGTCGCAGTGCCAGAATTGTACGTTGATGGAGGACAGGGGCTACAATATATATTCAGATTAGATTTTTCAACAAACTTAATGAATTTATTAATTACCTTACGGTTTGAGGTATTTTGAAATTGTCGCAGGGCCAGAATTGTACGTTGGAGGAAAACAGGGGCTACAATATATATTCAGATTAGATTTTTCAACAAACTTTTTAAATATATTAATTACCTTACGGTTTGAGGTCTTTTGAAGTTGTCGCAGTACCAGAATTGTACGATGGAGGAGAAGTGGGGCTGAAATATATATTTTAAATAGATTTTTCAACAAACTTGTTAAATATATTAATTACCTCACGGTTTGAGGTATTTTGAAATTGTCGCAGTGCCAGAATTGTACGTTGGAGGAATACAGGGGCTACAATATATATTCAGATTAGATATTTCAACAAACTTTATAAATATATTAATTACCTTACGGTTTGAGGCATTTTGAAGTTGTTGCAGTGCCAGAATTGTACGTTGGAGGAAAACAGGGGCTCCAATATATATTCAGATTAGATTTTTCAACAAACTTTATAAATGTAATAAATTACCTTACGGTTTGAGGTATTTTGAAATTGTCGCAGAGCCAGAAGTGTACGATGGAGGAGAACAGAGATTGAAATATATATTGAGATTAGAGTTTTCAACAAACTTCTTAAATATCCTAGGTATCTTACAGATTGATGTCTTTTGAAGTTGTCTCAGTGCCAGAATTGTACGTTGGAGGAGAAAAGGGTCTTAAATATATATTCAGATTAGAGTTTTCAACAAACTTCTTAAATATCCTAGTTATATTACAGTTTGATGTCTTTTGAAGTTGTCGCAGTGCTAGAATTGTACGTTGAAGAAGAACAGCGGCTCAATATATATTCAGATTAGATTTTTCAACAAACTTTATAAATGTAATAAATTACCTTACGGTTTGAGGTCTTTTGAAATTGTCGCAGTGCCAGAATTGTACGTTGATGGAGGACAGGGGCTACAATATATATTCAGATTAGATTTTTCAACAAACTTTATAAATTTATTAATTACCTTACGGTTTGAGGTATATTGAAGTTGTTGCAGTGCCAGAATTGTACGTTGGAGGAGAAGTGGGGCTGAAATATATATTCTAGATAGCTTTTTCAACAAACTTGTTAAATAAATTAATTACCTTACGGTTTGAGGTATTTTGAAATTGTCGTAGGGCCAGAATTGTACGTTGGAGGAAAACAGGGGCTACAATATATATTCAGATTAGATTTTTCAACAAACTTTATAAATATATTAATTACCTTATGGTTTGAGGTATTTTGAAGTTGTTGCAGTGCCAGAATTGTACGTTGGAGGAGAAGTGGGGCTGAAATATATATTCTAAATAGCTATTTCAACAAACTTGTTAAATATATTAATTACCTTACGGTTTGAGGTATTTTGAAATTGTCGCAGGGCCAGAATTGTACGTTGGAGGAAAACAGGGGCTACAATATATATTCAGATTAGATTTTTCAACAAACTTTATAAATATATTAATTACCTTACGGTTTGAGGTATTTTGAAGTTGTCGCAGTACCAGGATTGTACGTTGGAGGAGAAGTGGGGCTGAAATATATATTCTAAATGGATTTTTCAACAAACTTGTTAAATATATTAATTACCTTACGGTTTGAGGTATTTTGAAGTTGTCGCGAAGCCAGAATTGTACGTTGGAGGAGAAGACGGGCTGAAATATATATACAAATTAGATTTTTCAACAAACTTTATAAATATATTAATTACCTTACGGTTTGAGGTATTTTGAAGTTTTCGCAGTACCAGAATGGTACGTTGAAGGAGAAGTGGGGCTAAACTATATATTCTAAATAGATTTTTCAACAAACTTGTTAAATATATTAATTACCTTACGGTTTGAGGTATTTTGAAATTGTCGCCGGGCCAGAATTGTACGTTGGAGGAGAAAAGGATCTTAAATATATATTCAGATTAGGGTTTTCAACAAACTTCTTATATATCCTAGTTATCTTACAGTTTGATGTCTTTTGAAGTTGTCGTAGTGCTAGAATTGTACGTTGAAGAAGAACAGCGGCTACAATATATACTCAGATTGGATTTTTCAACAAACTTTATAAATGTAATAAATTACCTTACGGTTTGAGGTCTTTTGAAATTGTCGCAGTGCCAGAATTGTACGTTGATGGAGGACAGGGGCTGAAATATATATTGAGATTAGATTTTTCAACAAACTTTTTAAATATATTAATTACCTTAGGGTTTGATGTATTTTGATGTTGTCGCAGTGCCAGAATTGTACGTTGGAGGAGAACAGGGACTGAAATATATATTCAGATTAGATTTTTCAACACACTTGTTAAATATATTAATTACCTTACGGTTTGATGTATTTTGAATTTGTCGCAGTGCCAGAATTGTATGTTGGAGGAGAACAGGGGCTGAAATATATATTGAGATTAGATTTTTCAACAAACTATTTAAATATATTAATTACCTTACGGTTTGAGGTCTTTTGAAGTTGTCGCAGTGCCAGAATTGTACGTTGATGGAAGACAGGGGCTACAATATATGTTCAGATTAGATTTTTCAACAAACTTTATAAATATATTAATTACCTTACGGTTTGAGGTATTTTGAATTTGTTGCAGTGCCAGAATTGTACGTTGGAGGAGAACAGGGGCTGAAATATATATTGAGATTAGATTTTTCAACAAACTTTTTAAATATATTAATTATTTTACGGTTTAAGTTCCTTTGAAATTGTCGCAGTCCCAGAATTGCACGTTGAAGGAGAACAGGGGCTACAATATATATTCAGATTAGATTTTTCAACAAACTTTATAAATATATTAATTACTTTAGAGTTTGAGGTATATTGAAGTTGTCGCAGAGCCAGAATTGTACGTTGGACGCGAACAGGGGCTGAAATATATATTTAGATTAGAGTTTTCAACAAACTTCTTAAATAACCTAGTTATCTTACAGTTTGATGTCTTGTGAAGTTGTCGCAGTGCTAGAATTGTACGTTGAAGAAAAACAGGGGCTACAATATATATTCAGATTAGATTTTTCAACAAATTTTATAAATATATTAATTACCTTACGGTTTGAGGTCTTTTGAAATTGTCGCAGTGCCAGAATTGTACGTTGGAGGAGAACAGGGGCTAAAATATATATTCAGATTAGATTTTTCAACAAACTTTTTAAATATATTAATTACCTTACGGTTTGAGGTATTTTGAAGTTGTCGCAGTGCTAGAATTGTACGTTGAAGAAAAACAGGGGCTACAATATATATTCAGATTAGATTTTTCAACAAACTTTATAAATATATTAATTACCTTACGGTTTGAGGTATTTTGAAATTGTCGCAGGGCCAGAATTGTACGTTGGAGGAAAACAGGGGCTACGATATATATTCAGATTCGATTTTTCAACAAACTTAATAAATATATTAATTACCTTACGGTTTGATGTATTTTGAAGTTGTCGCAGCGCCTGAGTTGCATGTTGGAGGAGAAAAGGGGCTGAAATATATATTCAGATTAGAGTTTTCAACAAACTTCTTAAATATCCTAGTTATCTTACAGTTTGATGTCTTTTGAAGTTGTCGCAGTGCCAGAATTGTACGTTGGAGGAGAAAAGGGTCTGAAATATATATTCAAATTAGATTTTCCAACAAACATTTTAAATATATTAATTACCTTAGGGTTTGAGGTCTTTTGAAATTGTCGCAGTGCCAGAATTGTACGTTGGAGGAGAACAGGGGCTAAAATATATAATCAGATTAGATTTTTCAACAAACTTTTTAAATATATTATTTACCTTACGGTTTGAGGTATTTTGAAGTTGTCGCAGTGCCAGAATTGTACGTTGGAGGAGAACAGGGGCTAAAATATATAATCAGATTAGATTTTTCAACAAACTTTTTAAATATATTAATTACCTTACGGTTTGAGGTATTTTGAAGTTGTCGCAGTGCCAGAATTGTACGTTGGAGGAGAACAGGGACTGAAATATATAATCAGATTAGATTTTTCAACAAACATTTTAAATATATAAATTACCTTAGGGTTAGATATCTTTGGATGTTGTCGCAGTATCAGAATTGCAGGTTGAAGGAGAACAGGGGCTACAATATATATTCAGATTAGATTTTTCAACAAACTTTTTAAATATATTAATTACCTTACGGTTTGAGGTATTTTGAAATTGTCGCAGGGCCAGAATTGTACGTTGGAGGAAAACAGGGGCTACAATATATATTCAGATTAGATTTTTCAACAAACTTAATAAATATATTAATTACCTTACGGTTTGAGTTAATTTGAAGTTGTCGCAGTGCCTGAATTGCATGTTGGAGGAGAAAAGGGGCTGAAATATATGTTCAGATTAGAGTTTTCAACAAACTTTATAAATATATTAATTACCTTACGGTTTGAGGTTTTATGAATTTGTCGCAATGCTAGATTTGTACGTTAGAGGAGAACAGTGGCTGAAATATATTTTAAGATTAGATTTTTCAACAAACTTTATAAATATATTAATTACCTTACGGTTTGAAGTATTTTGAAGTTGTCGCAGAGCCAGAATTGTACGTTGGAGGAGAAGACGGGTTGAAATTTATATACAAATTAGATTTTTCAACAAACTTGTTAAATATATTAATTACCTTACGGTTACAGGTCTTTTGAAATTGTCGCAGTGCCAGAATTGTACGTTGGAGGAAAACAGGGGCTGCAATATGAATTCAGATTAGATTTTTCAACAAACTTTATAAATATATTAATTACCTTACGGTTTGAGGTCTTTTGAAATTGTCGCAGTGCCAGAATTGTACGTTGGAGGAGAAGACGGGTTGAAATTTATATACAAATTAGATTTTTTAACAAACTTGTTAAATATATTAATTACCTTACGGTTAGAGGTCTTTTGAAATTGTCGCAGTGCCAGAATTGTGCGTTGGAGGAGAACAGGGACTGAAAAATATATTGAGATTAGATTTTTCAACAAACATTTTAAATATATTAATTACCTTAGGGTTTGATGTCTTTGGATGTTGTCGCAATACCAGAATGGCACGTTGAAGGAGAACAGGGGCTACAATATATATTCAGATTAGATTTTTCAACAAACTTTTTAAATATATTTTTTACCTTACGGTTTGAGGTCTTTTGAAGTTGTCGCAGTACCAGAATTGTACGTTGGAGGAGAAGTGGGGCTGAAATATATATTCTAAATAGATTTTTCAACAAACTTGTTAAATATATTAATTACCTCACGGTTTGAGGTATTTTGAAATTGTCGCAGGGCCAGAATTGTACGTTGGAGGGAAACAGGGGCTACAATATATATTCAGATTAGATTTTTCAACAAACTTTATAAATATATTAATTACCTTACGGTTAGAGGTCTTTTGAAATTGTCGCAGTGCCAGAATTGTGCGTTGGAGGAGAACAGGGACTGAAAAATATATTGAGATTAGATTTTTCAACAAACATTTTAAATATATTAATTACCTTAGGGTTTGATGTCTTTGGATGTTGTCGCAATACCAGAATGGCACGTTGAAGGAGAACAGGGGCTACAATATATATTCAGATTAGATTTTTCAACAAACTTTTTAAATATATTTTTTACCTTACGGTTTGAGGTATTTTGAAATTGTCGCAGGGCCAGAATTGTACGTTGGAGGGAAACAGGGGCTACAATATATATTCAGATTAGATTTTTCAACAAACTTTATAAATATATTAATTACCTTACGGTTTGAGGTATTTTGAAATTGTCGCAGAGCCAGAAGTGTACGATGGAGGAGAACAGTGACTGAAATATATATTGAGATTAGAGTTTTCAACACACTTCTTAAATATCCTAGTTATCTTAGAGTTTGATGTCTTTTGAAGTTGTCGCAGTGCTAGAATTGTACGTTGAAGAAGAACAGCAGCTACAATATATATTCAGATTAGATTTTTCAACAAACTTTATAAATGTAATAAATTACCTTACGGTTTGAGGTCTTTTGAATTTGTCGCAGTGTCAGAATTGTACGTTGGAGGAGAAGACGGGCTGAAATATATATACAAATTAGATTTTTCAAAAAACTTTATAAATATATTTATTACCTTACGGTTTGAGGTATTTTGAAGTTGTTGCAGTGCCAGAATTGTACGTTGGAGGAGAAGTGGGGCTGAAATATATATTCTAAATAGATTTTACAACAAACTTTTTAAATATATTAATTACCTTAGGGTTTGAGGTATTTTGAAATTGTCGCGGAGCCAGAATTGTACGTTGGAGGAGAAGACGGGCTGAAATATATATACAAATTAGATTTTTCAACAAACTTTATAAATATATTAATTACCTTACGGTTTGAGGTATTTTGAAGTTGTCGCAGTACCAGAATGGTACGTTGAAGGAGAAGTGGGGCTAAAATATATATTCTAAATAGATTTTTCAACAAACATGTTAAATATATTAATTACCTTACGGTTTGAGGTATTTTGAAATTGTCGCCGGGCCAGAATTGTACGTTGGAGGAGAACAGGGGCTGAAATATATATTGAGATTAGATTTTTCAACAAACTTTATAAATATATTAATTACCTTACGGTTTGAGGTATTTTGAAGTTGTCGTAGTGCTAGAATTGTACGTTGAAGAAGAACAGCGGCTACAATATATACTCAGATTAGATTTTTCAACAAACTTTTTAAATATATTAATTACCTTAGAGTTTGATGTATTTTGAAGTTGTCGCAGTGCCAGAATTGTACGTTGGAGGAGAACAGGGACAGAAATATATATTCAGATTAGATTTTTCAACACACTTGTTAAATATATTAATTACATTACGGTTTGATGTATTTTGAAGTTGTCGCAGTGCCAGAATTGTACGTTGGAGGAGAACAGGGACTGAAATATATATTCAGATTAGATTTTTCAACAAACATGTTAAATATATTAATTACCTTACGGTTTGAGGTATTTTGAAATTGTCGCCGGGCCAGAATTGTACGTTGGAGGAGAACAGGGACTGAAATATATATTGAGATTAGATTTTTCAACAAACTTTTTAAATATATTAATTACCTTACGGTTTGAGGTCTTTTGAAATTGTCGCAGTGCCAGAATTGTACGTTGGAGGATGACAGGGGCAAAAATATATATTCGGATTAGATTTTTCAACAAACTTTTTAAATATATTAATTAACTTACGGTTTGAGGTATTTTGAAATTGTCGCAGGGCCAGAATTGTACGTTGGAGGAAAACAGGGGCTACAATATATATTTAGATTAGAGTTTTCAACAAACTTCTTAAATATCCTAGTTATCTTACAGTTTGATGTCTTTTGAAGTTGTCGCAGTGCTAGAATTGTACGTTGAAGAAGAACAGGGGCTACAATATTTATTCAGATTAGATTTTTCAACAAACTTTATAAATATATTAATTACCTTACGGTTTGAGGTCTTTTGAAATTGTCGCAGTGCCAGAATTGTACGTTGGAGGAGAACAGGGGCTAAAATATATTTTAAGATTAGATTTTTCAACAAACTTTATAAATATATTAATTACCTTAAGGTTTGAAGTATTTTGAAGTTGTCGCAGAGCCAGAATTGTACGTTGGAGGAGAACAGGGGCTGAAATATATATTCAAATTAGATTTTTCAACAAACTTTTTAAATATATTAATTACCTTACGGATTGAAGTATTTTGAAATTGTCGCAGGGCCAGAATTGTACGTTGGAGGAAAACAGGGGCTACAATATGAATTCAGATTAGATTTTTCAACAAACTTTATAAATATATTAATTACCTTACAGTTTGATGCCTTTGGATGCTGTCGCAGTCCCAGAATTGCACATTGAAGAAGAACAGGGGCTACAATATATATTCAGATTAGATTTTTCAACAAACTTTATAAATATATTAATTACCTTAAGGTTTGAGGTCTTTTGAAATTGTCGCAGTGCCAGAATTGTACGTTGGAGGAGAACAAGGGCTAAAATATATATTCAGATTAGATTTTTCAACAAACTTTTTAAATATATTAATTACCTTACGGTTTGAGGTCTTTTGAAATTGTCGCAGTGCCAGAATTGTACGTTGGAGGAGAAGACGGGTTGAAATTTATATACAAATTAGATTTTTCAACAAACTTGTTAAATATATTAATTACCTTACGGTTAGAGGTCTTTTGAAATTTTCGCAGTGCCAGAATTGTACGTTGGAGGAGAACAGGGACTGAAAAATATATTGAGATTAGATTTTTCAACAAACTTAGTAAATATGTTAATTACCTTACGGTTTGGGGTATTTTGAAGTTGTCGCAGTGCCTGAATTGGATGTTGGAGGAGAAAAGGGTCTGAAATATATATTCAGATTAGAGTTTTCATCAAACTTCTTAAATATCCTAGTTATCTTAGAGTTTGATGTCTTTTGAAGTTGTCGCAGTGCTAGAACTGTACGTTGAAGAAGAACAGGGGCTACAATATATATTCAGATTAGATTTTTCAACAAACTGTATAAATATATTAATTACCTTACGGTTTGAGGTCTTTTGAAATTGTCGCAGTGCCAGAATTGTACGTTGGAGGAGAACAGGGGCTGAAATATATATTGAGATTAGATTTTTCAACAAACTTTTTAAATATATTAATTACCTTACGGTTTGATGTATTTGAATGTTGTCGCAGTCCCAGAATTGCAACGTTGAAGAAGAACAGCGGCTATAATATATATTCTGATTAGATTTTTCAACAAACTTTATAAATGTAATAAATTACCTTACGGTTTGAGGTCTTTTGAAATTGTCGCAGTGCCAGAATTGTACGTTGGAGGAAAACAGGGGCTACAATATATATTCAGATTAGATTTTTCAACAAACTTTATAAATATATTAATTACCTTACGGTTTGAGGTCTTTTGAAATTGTCGCAGTGCCAGAATTGTACGTTGAAGTAGAACAGCGGCTACAATATATACTCAGATTAGATTTTTCAACAAACTTTTTAAATATATTAATTACCTTAGGGTTTGATGTATTTTGAAGTTGTCGCAGTGCCAGAATTGTACGTTGGAGGAGAACAGGGACTGAAATATATATTCAGATTAGATTTTTCAACACACTTGTTAAATATATTAATTACCTTACGGTTTGAAGTATTTTGAAGTTATCGCAGAGCCAGAATTGTACGTTGTAGGAGAACAGGGGCTGAATTATTTGTTAAAAATATATTTTTCAACAAACTCTTTAAATATATTTAATTCCTCACGTTGGATATTTTTTGAAGGTGTCGCATTGCCTGAATTCTATGTTGGAGCAGAACTGTTCTAAAATATGTATTCAGATAAGAATTTCCATAATACTTTTTAAATGAGGTAATTACCTTACTGTTTGAGATCCTTTGAATTTGTGGCAGTGCCAGAAATGTACGTTGGAGGAGAACAGGTTCTAAAATATATATTCAGATTAGATTTTTCAAAAAACTTTTCAAATATATTAATTACCTTACGGTTTGAGGTATTTTGAAATTGTCGCAGAGCCAGAAGTGTACGATGGAGGAGAACAGGGACTGAAATATATATTCAGATTAGATTTTTCAACACACTTGTTAAATATATTAATTACCTTACGGTTTGATGTATTTTGAATTTGTCGCAGTGCCAGAATTGGATATTGGAGAAGAAAAGTGGCTGAAATATATATTCAGATTAGATATTTGAACAAATTTTTAAATGTATTAATTACCTTACGGTTTGAGGTCTTTTGAAGTTGTCGCAGTGCCAGAATTGTACGTTGGAGGAGAAGACGTGCTGAAATATATATACAAATTAGATTTTTCAACAAACTTTATAAATATATTAATTACCTTACGGTTTGAGGTATTTTGAAGTTGTTGCAGTGCCAGAATTGTACGTTGGAGGAGAACAGGGGCTGAAATATATATTGAGATAAGATTTTTCAACAAACTTTATAAATATATTAATTACCTTACGGTTTGAGGTATTTTGAAGTTGTTGCAGTGCCAGAATTGTACGTTGGAGGAGAACAGGGGCTGAAATATATTTTGAGATTAGATTTTTCAACAAACTTTTTAAATATATTAATTACCTTAAGATTTGAGGTCTTTTGAAATTGTCGCAGTGCCAGAATTGTACGTTGGAGGATGACAGGGGCTAAAATATATATTCAGATTAGATTTTTCAACAAACTTTTTAAATATATTAATAACCTTACGGTTTGAGGTATTTTGAAATTGTCGCAGGGCCAGAATTGTACGCTGGAGGAAAACAGGGGCTACAATATGTATTCAGATTAGATTTTTCAACAAACTTTATAAATGTAATAAATTTCGTTACGGTTTGAGGTCCTTTGAAATTGTCGCAGTGCCAGAATTGTACGTTGATGGAGGACAGGGGCTACAATATATGTTCAGATTAAATTTTTCAACAAATTATATAAATATATTAATTACCTTACGGTTTGAGGTCTTTTGAAATTGTCGCAGTGCCAGAATTGTACGTTGGAGGAGAAGACGTGCTGAAATATATATACAAATTAGATTTTTCAACAAACTTTATAAATATATTAATTACCTTACGGTTTGAGGTATTTTGAAGTTGTTGCAGTGCCAGAATTGTACGTTGGAGGAGAACAGGGGCTGAAATATATATTGAGATTAGATTTTTCAACAAACTTTATAAATATATTAATTACCTTACGGTTTGAGGTATTTTGAAGTTGTTGCAGTGCCAGAATTGTACGTTGGAGGAGAACAGGGGCTGAAATATATTTTGAGATTAGATTTTTCAACAAACTTTTTAAATATATTAATTACCTTAAGATTTGAGGTCTTTTGAAATTGTCGCAGTGCCAGAATTGTACGTTGGAGGATGAGAGGGGCTAAAATATATATTCAGATTAGATTTTTCAACAAACTTTTTAAATATATTAATAACCTTACGGTTTGAGGTATTTTGAAATTGTCGCAGGGCCAGAATTGTACGTTGGAGAAAAACAGGGGCTACAATATATATTTAGATTAGAGTTTTCAACAAACTTCTTAAATATCCTAGTTATCTTACAGTTTGATGTCTTTTGAAGTTGTCGCAGTGCTAGAATTGTACGTTGAAGAAGAACAGGGGCTACAATATTTATTCATATTAGATTTTTCAACAAACTTTAATTACCTTACGGTTTGAGGTCTTTTGAAATTGTCGCAGTGCCAGAATTGTACGTTGGAGGAGAACAGGGGCTAAAATATATTTTAAGATTAGATTTTTCAACAAACTTTATAAATATATTAATTACCTTACGGTTTGAAGTATTTTGAAGTTGTCGCAGAGCCAGAATTGTACGTTGGAGGAGAACAGGGGCTGAAATATATATTCAAATTAGATTTTTCAACAAACTTCTTAAATATCCTAGTTATCTTACAGTTTGATGTCTTTTGAAGTTGTCGCAGTGCTAGAATTGTACGTTGAAGAAGAACAGGGGCTACAATATATATTCAGATTATATTTTTCAACAAACTTTATAAATATATTAATTACCTTACGGTTTGAGGTCTTTTGAAATTGTCGCAGTGCCAGAATTGTACGTTGGAGGAGAACAAGGGCTAAAATATATATTCAGATTAGATTTTACAACAAACTTTTTAAATATATTAATTACCTTACGGTTAGAGGTCTTTTGAAATTGTCGCAGTGCCAGAATTGTACGTTGGAGGAGAACAGGGACTGAAAAATATATTGAGATTAGATTTTTCAACAAACATAGTAAATAAGTTAATTACCTTACGGTTTGAGGTATTTTGAAGTTGTCGCAGTGCCTGAATTGGATGTTGGAGGAGAAAAGGGTCTGAAATATATATTCAGATTAGAGTTTTCAACAAACTTCTTAAATATCCTAGTTATCTTACAGTTTGATGTCTTTTGAAGTTGTCGCAGTGCTAGAATTGTACGTTGAAGAAGAACAGGGGCTACAATATATATTCAGATTAGATTTTTCAACAAACTTCATAAATATATTAATTACCTTACTGTTTGAGATCCTTTGAATTTGTGGCAGTGCCAGAAATGTACGTTGGAGGAGAACAGGTTCTAAAACATATATTCAGATTAGATTTTTCAAAAAACTTTTCAAATATATTAATTACCTTACGGTTTGAGGTATTTTGAAATTGTCGCAGAGCCAGAAGTGTACGATGGAGGAGAACAGGGACTGAAATATATATTGAGATTAGAGTTTTCAACACACTTCTTAAATATCGTAGTTATCTTAGAGTTTGATGTCTTTTGAAGTTGTCGCAGTGCTAGAATTGTACGTTGAAGAAGAACAGCGGCTCAATATATATTCAGATTAGATTTTTCAACAAACTTTATAAATGTAATAAATTACCTTACGGTTTGAGGTCTTTTGAAATTGTCGCAGTGCCAGAATTGTACGTTGATGGAGGACAGGGGCTACAATATATATTCAGATTAGATTTTTCAACAAACTTTATAAATATATTAATTACCTTACGGTTTGAGGTATTTTGAATTTGTTGCAGTGCCAGAATTGTACGTTGGAGGAGAACAGGGGCTGAAATATATATTGAGATTAGATTTTTCAACAAACATAGTAAATAAGTTAATTACCTTACGGTTTGAGGTATTTTGAAATTGTCGCAGAGCCAGAAGTGTACGATGGAGGAGAACAGGGATTGAAATATATATTGAGATTAGAGTTTTCAACAAACTTCTTAAATATCCTAGGTATCTTACAGATTGATGTCTTTTGAAGTTGTCTCAGTGCCAGAATTGTACGTTGGAGGAGAAAAGGGTCTTAAATATATATTCAGATTAGAGTTTTCAACAAACTTCTTAAATATCCTAGTTATATTACAGTTTGATGTCTTTTGAAGTTGTCGCAGTGCTAGAATTGTACGTTGAAGAAGAACAGCGGCTCAATATATATTCAGATTAGATTTTTCAACAAACTTTATAAATGTAATAAATTACCTTACGGTTTGAGGTCTTTTGAAATTGTCGCAGTGCCAGAATTGTACGTTGATGGAGGACAGGGGCTACAATATATATTCAGATTAGATTTTTCAACAAACTTTATAAATTTATTAATTACCTTACGGTTTGAGGTATATTGAAGTTGTTGCAGTGCCAGAATTGTACGTTGGAGGAGAAGTGGGGCTGAAATATATATTCTAGATAGCTTTTTCAACAAACTTGTTAAATAAATTAATTACCTTACGGTTTGAGGTATTTTGAAATTGTCGCAGGGCCAGAATTGTACGTTGGAGGAAAACAGGGGCTACAATATATATTCAGATTAGATTTTTCAACAAACTTTATAAATATATTAATTACCTTATGGTTTGAGGTATTTTGAAGTTGTTGCAGTGCCAGAATTGTACGTTGGAGGAGAAGTGGGGCTGAAATATATATTCTAAATAGCTATTTCAACAAACTTGTTAAATATATTAATTACCTTACGGTTTGAGGTATTTTGAAATTGTCGCAGGGCCAGAATTGTACGTTGGAGGAAAACAGGGGCTACAATATATATTCAGATTAGATTTTTCAACAAACTTTATAAATATATTAATTACCTTACGGTTTGAGGTATTTTGAAGTTGTCGCAGTACCAGGATTGTACGTTGGAGGAGAAGTGGGGCTGAAATATATATTCTAAATGGATTTTTCAACAAACTTGTTAAATATATTAATTACCTTACGGTTTGAGGTATTTTGAAGTTGTCGCGAAGCCAGAATTGTACGTTGGAGGAGAAGACGGGCTGAAATATATATACAAATTAGATTTTTCAACAAACTTTATAAATATATTAATTACCTTACGGTTTGAGGTATTTTGAAGTTTTCGCAGTACCAGAATGGTACGTTGAAGGAGAAGTGGGGCTAAACTATATTTTCTAAATAGATTTTTCAACAAACTTGTTAAATATATTAATTACCTTACGGTTTGAGGTATTTTGAAATTGTCGCCGGGCCAGAATTGTACGTTGGAGGAGAAAAGGATCTTAAATATATATTCAGATTAGGGTTTTCAACAAACTTCTTATATATCCTAGTTATCTTACAGTTTGATGTCTTTTGAAGTTGTCGTAGTGCTAGAATTGTACGTTGAAGAAGAACAGCGGCTACAATATATACTCAGATTGGATTTTTCAACAAACTTTATAAATGTAATAAATTACCTTACGGTTTGAGGTCTTTTGAAATTGTCGCAGTGCCAGAATTGTACGTTGATGGAGGACAGGGGCTGAAATATATATTGAGATTAGATTTTTCAACAAACTTTTTAAATATATTAATTACCTTAGGGTTTGATGTATTTTGATGTTGTCGCAGTGCCAGAATTGTACGTTGGAGGAGAACAGGGACTGAAATATATATTCAGATTAGATTTTTCAACACACTTGTTAAATATATTAATTACCTTACGGTTTGATGTATTTTGAATTTGTCGCAGTGCCAGAATTGTACGTTGGAGGAGAACAGGGGCTGAAATATATATTGAGATTAGATTTTTCAACAAACTATTTAAATATATTAATTACCTTACGGTTTGAGGTCTTTTGAAGTTGTCGCAGTGCCAGAATTGTACGTTGATGGAAGACAGGGGCTACAATATATGTTCAGATTAGATTTTTCAACAAACTTTATAAATATATTAATTACCTTACGGTTTGAGGTATTTTGAATTTGTTGCAGTGCCAGAATTGTACGTTGGAGGAGAACAGGGGCTGAAATATATATTGAGATTAGATTTTTCAACAAACTTTTTAAATATATTAATTATTTTACGGTTTAAGTTCCTTTGAAATTGTCGCAGTCCCAGAATTGCACGTTGAAGGAGAACAGGGGCTACAATATATATTCAGATTAGATTTTTCAACAAACTTTATAAATATATTAATTACTTTAGAGTTTGAGGTATATTGAAGTTGTCGCAGAGCCAGAATTGTACGTTGGACGCGAACAGGGGCTGAAATATATATTTAGATTAGAGTTTTCAACAAACTTCTTAAATAACCTAGTTATCTTACAGTTTGATGTCTTGTGAAGTTGTCGCAGTGCTAGAATTGTACGTTGAAGAAAAACAGGGGCTACAATATATATTCAGATTAGATTTTTCAACAAATTTTATAAATATATTAATTACCTTACGGTTTGAGGTCTTTTGAAATTGTCGCAGTGCCAGAATTGTACGTTGGAGGAGAACAGGGGCTAAAATATATATTCAGATTAGATTTTTCAACAAACTTTTTAAATATATTAATTACCTTACGGTTTGAGGTATTTTGAAGTTGTCGCAGTGCTAGAATTGTACGTTGAAGAAAAACAGGGGCTACAATATATATTCAGATTAGATTTTTCAACAAACTTTATAAATATATTAATTACCTTACGGTTTGAGGTATTTTGAAATTGTCGCAGGGCCAGAATTGTACGTTGGAGGAAAACAGGGGCTACGATATATATTCAGATTCGATTTTTCAACAAACTTAATAAATATATTAATTACCTTACGGTTTGATGTATTTTGAAGTTGTCGCAGCGCCTGAGTTGCATGTTGGAGGAGAAAAGGGGCTGAAATATATATTCAGATTAGAGTTTTCAACAAACTTCTTAAATATCCTAGTTATCTTACAGTTTGATGTCTTTTGAAGTTGTCGCAGTGCCAGAATTGTACGTTGGAGGAGAAAAGGGTCTGAAATATATATTCAAATTAGATTTTCCAACAAACATTTTAAATATATTAATTACCTTAGGGTTTGAGGTCTTTTGAAATTGTCGCAGTGCCAGAATTGTACGTTGGAGGAGAACAGGGGCTAAAATATATAATCAGATTAGATTTTTCAACAAACTTTTTAAATATATTATTTACCTTACGGTTTGAGGTATTTTGAAGTTGTCGCAGTGCCAGAATTGTACGTTGGAGGAGAACAGGGGCTAAAATATATAATCAGATTAGATTTTTCAACAAACTTTTTAAATATATTAATTACCTTACGGTTTGAGGTATTTTGAAGTTGTCGCAGTGCCAGAATTATACGTTGGAGGAGAACAGGGACTGAAATATATATTCAGATTAGATTTTTCAACAAACATTTTAAATATATAAATTACCTTAGGGTTAGATATCTTTGGATGTTGTCGCAGTATCAGAATTGCAGGTCGAAGGAGAACAGGGGCTACAATATATATTCAGATTAGATTTTTCAACAAACTTTTTAAATATATTAATTACCTTACGGTTTGAGGTATTTTGAAATTGTCGCAGGGCCAGAATTGTACGTTGGAGGAAAACAGGGGCTACAATATATATTCAGATTAGATTTTTCAACAAACTTAATAAATATATTAATTACCTTACGGTTTGAGTTAATTTGAAGTTGTCGCAGTGCCTGAATTGCATGTTAGAGGAGAAAAGGGGCTGAAATATATGTTCAGATTAGAGTTTTCAACAAACTTTATAAATATATTAATTACCTTCCGGTTTGAGGTTTTATGAATTTGTCGCAATGCTAGATTTGTACGTTAGAGGAGAACAGTGGCTGAAATATATTTTAAGATTAGATTTTTCAACAAACTTTATAAATATATTAATTACCTTACGGTTTGAAGTATTTTGAAGTTGTCGCAGAGCCAGAATTGTACGTTGGAGGAGAAGACGGGTTGAAATTTATATACAAATTAGATTTTTCAACAAACTTGTTAAATATATTAATTACCTTACGGTTACAGGTCTTTTGAAATTGTCGCAGTGCCAGAATTGTACGTTGGAGGAAAACAGGGGCTACAATATGAATTCAGATTAGATTTTTCAACAAACTTTATAAATATATTAATTACCTTACGGTTTGAGGTCTTTTGAAATTGTCGCAGTGCCAGAATTGTACGTTGGAGGAGAAGACGGGTTGAAATTTATATACAAATTAGATTTTTCAACAAACTTGTTAAATATATTAATTACCTTACGGTTTGAGGTATTTTGAAATTGTCGCAGGGCCAGAATTGTACGTTGGAGGAAAACAGGGGCTACAATATATATTCAGATTAGATTTTTCAACAAACTTTATAAATATATTAATTACCTTACGGTTTGAGGTCTTTTGAAATTGTCGCAGTGCCAGAATTGTACATTGGAGGAGAAGACGGGCTGAAATATATATACAAATTAGATTTTTCAACAAACTTTATAAATATATTAATTACCTTACGGTTTGAGGTATTTTGAAGTTGTTGCAGTGCCAGAATTGTACGTTGGAGGAGAAGTGGGGCTGAAATATATATTCTAAATTGCTATTTCAACAAACTTGTTAAATATATTAATTACCTTACGGTTTGAGGTATTTTGAAATTGTCGCAGGGCCAGAATTGTACGTTGGAGGAAAACAGGGGCTACAATATATATTCAGATTAGATTTTTCAACAAACTTTATAAATATATTAATTACCTTACAGTTTGAGGTATTTTGAAGTTGTCGCAGTACCAGGATTGTACGTTGGAGGAGAAGTGGGGCTGAAATATATATTCTAAATGGATTTTTCAACAAACTTGTTAAATATATTAATTACCTTACGGTTTGAGGTATTTTGAAGTTGTTGCAGTGCCAGAATTGTACGTTGGAGGAGAAGACGGGCTGAAATATATATACAAATTAGATTTTTCAACAAACTTTATAAATATATTAATTACCTTACGGTTTGAGGTATTTTGAAGTTGTCGCAGTACCATAATGGTACGTTGAAGGAGAAGTGGGGCTAAAATATATATTCTAAATAGATTTTTCAACAAACTTGTTAGATATATTAATTACCTTACGGTTTGAGGTATTTTGAAATTGTCGCCGGGCCAAAATTGTACGTTGGAGGAGAACAGGGACTGAAATATATATTCAGATTAGATTTTTCAACACACTTGTTAAATATATTAATTACCTTACGGTTTGAAGCATTTTGAAGTTGTCGCAGAGCCAGAATTGTACGTTGGAGGAGAACAGGGTCTGAAATATATATTCAAATTAGATTTTTCAACAAACTTTTTAAATATATTAATTACCTTACGGATTGAAGTATTTTGAAAGTGTCGCAGGGCCAGAATTGTACGTTGGAGGAAAACAGGGGCAACAATATGTATTCAGATTAGATTTTTCAACAAACTTTATAAATATATTAATTACCTTACGGTTTGAGGTCTTTTGAAATTGTCGCAGTGCCAGAATTGTACGTTGGAGGAGAACAAGGGCTAAAATATATATTCAGATTAGATTTTTCAACAAACTTTTTAAATATATTAATTACCTTACTGTTTGAGGTCGTTTGAAATTGTCGCAGTGCCAGAATTGTACGTTGGAGGAGAAGACGAGTTGAAATTTATATACAAATTAGATTTTTCAACAAACTTGTTAAATATATTAATTACCTTACGGTTAGAGGTCTTTTGAAGTTGTCGCAGGGCCAGAATTGTACGTTGGAGGAGAAGTGGGGCTGAAATATATATTCTAAATAGATTTTTCAACAAACTTGTTAAATATATTAATTACCTCACGGTTTGAGGTATTTTGAAATTGTCGCAGGGCCAGAATTGTACGTTGGAGGGAAACAGGGGCTACAATATATATTCAGATTAGATTTTTCAACAAACTTTATAAATATATTAATTACCTTACGGTTTGAGGTATTTTGAAGTTGTTGCAGTGCCAGAATTGTACGTTGGAGGAGAACAGGGGCTGAAATATATTTTGAGATTAGATTTTTCAACAAACTTTTTAAATATATTAATTACCTTAAGATTTGAGGTCTTTTGAAATTGTCGCAGTGCCAGAATTGTACGTTGGAGGATGACAGGGGCTAAAATATATATTCAGATTAGATTTTTCAACAAACTTTTTAAATATATTAATAACCTTACGGTTTGAGGTATTTTGAAATTGTCGCAGGGCCAGAATTGTACGCTGGAGGAAAACAGGGGCTACAATATGTATTCAGATTAGATTTTTCATCAAACTTTATAAATGTAATAAATTTCGTTACGGTTTGAGGTCCTTTGAAATTGTCGCAGTGCCAGAATTGTACGTTGATGGAGGACAGGGGCTACAATATATGTTCAGATTAAATTTTTCAACAAATTATATAAATATATTAATTACCTTACGGTTTGAGGTCTTTTGAAATTGTCGCAGTGCCAGAATTGTACGTTGGAGGAGAAGACGTGCTGAAATATATATACAAATTAGATTTTTCAACAAACTTTATAAATATATTAATTACCTTACGGTTTGAGGTATTTTGAAGTTGTTGCAGTGCCAGAATTGTACGTTGGAGGAGAACAGGGGCTGAAATATATATTGAGATTAGATTTTTCAACAAACTTTATAAATATATTAATTACCTTACGGTTTGAGGTATTTTGAAGTTGTTGCAGTGCCAGAATTGTACGTTGGAGGAGAACAGGGGCTGAAATATATTTTGAGATTAGATTTTTCAACAAACTTTTTAAATATATTAATTACCTTAAGATTTGAGGTCTTTTGAAATTGTCGCAGTGCCAGAATTGTACGTTGGAGGATGACAGGGGCTAAAATATATATTCAGATTAGATTTTTCAACAAACTTTTTAAATATATTAATAACCTTACGGTTTGAGGTATTTTGAAATTGTCGCAGGGCCAGAATTGTACGTTGGAGAAAAACAGGGGCTACAATATATATTTAGATTAGAGTTTTCAACAAACTTCTTAAATATCCTAGTTATCTTACAGTTTGATGTCTTTTGAAGTTGTCGCAGTGCTAGAATTGTACGTTGAAGAAGAACAGGGGCTACAATATTTATTCAGATTAGATTTTTCAACAAACTTTAATTACCTTACGGTTTGAGGTCTTTTGAAATTGTCGCAGTGCCAGAATTGTACGTTGGAGGAGAACAGGGGCTAAAATATATTTTAAGATTAGATTTTTCAACAAACTTTATAAATATATTAATTACCTTACGGTTTGAAGTATTTTGAAGTTGTCGCAGAGCCAGAATTGTACGTTGGAGGAGAACAGGGGCTGAAATATATATTCAAATTAGATTTTTCAACAAACTTCTTAAATATCCTAGTTATCTTACAGTTTGATGTCTTTTGAAGTTGTCGCAGTGCTAGAATTGTACGTTGAAGAAGAACAGGGGCTACAATATATATTCAGATTATATTTTTCAACAAACTTTATAAATATATTAATTACCTTACGGTTTGAGGTCTTTTGAAATTGTCGCAGTGCCAGAATTGTACGTTGGAGGAGAACAAGGGCTAAAATATATATTCAGATTAGATTTTACAACAAACTTTTTAAATATATTAATTACCTTACGGTTAGAGGTCTTTTGAAATTGTCGCAGTGCCAGAATTGTACGTTGGAGGAGAACAGGGACTGAAAAATATATTGAGATTAGATTTTTCAACAAACATAGTAAATAAGTTAATTACCTTACGGTTTGAGGTATTTTGAAGTTGTCGCAGTGCCTGAATTGGATGTTGGAGGAGAAAAGGGTCTGAAATATATATTCAGATTAGAGTTTTCAACAAACTTCTTAAATATCCTAGTTATCTTACAGTTTGATGTCTTTTGAAGTTGTCGCAGTGCTAGAATTGTACGTTGAAGAAGAACAGGGGCTACAATATATATTCAGATTAGATTTTTCAACAAACTTCATAAATATATTAATTACCTTACTGTTTGAGATCCTTTGAATTTGTGGCAGTGCCAGAAATGTACGTTGGAGGAGAACAGGTTCTAAAACATATATTCAGATTAGATTTTTCAAAAAACTTTTCAAATATATTAATTACCTTACGGTTTGAGGTATTTTGAAATTGTCGCAGAGCCAGAAGTGTACGATGGAGGAGAACAGGGACTGAAATATATATTGAGATTAGAGTTTTCAACACACTTCTTAAATATCCTAGTTATCTTAGAGTTTGATGTCTTTTGAAGTTGTCGCAGTGCTAGAATAGTACGTTGAAGAGGAACAGCAGCTTCAATATATATTCAGATTAGATTTTTCAACAAACTTTATAAATGTAATAAATTACCTTACGGTTTGAGGTCTTTTGAAATTGTCGCAGTGCCAGAATTGTACGTTGATGGAGGACAGGGGCTACAATATATATTCAGATTAGATTTTTCAACAAACTTTATAAATTTATTAATTACCTTACGGTTTGAGGTATTTTGAAGTTGTTGCAGTGTCAGAATTGTACGTTGGAGGAGAAGTGGGGCTGAAATATATATTCTAAATAGCTTTTTCAACAAACTTGTTAAATAAATTAATTACCTTACGGTTTGAGGTATTTTGAAATTGTCGCAGGGCCAGAATTGTACGTTGGAGGAAAACAGGGGCTACAATATATATTCAGATTAGATTTTTCAACAAACTTTATAAATATGATAAATTACCTTACGGTTTGAGGTCTTTTGAAATTGTCGCAGTGC